>NW_006768802.1:254875-328935 GCF_000204055.1 Melampsora larici-populina 98AG31
ACAACCATCTCAGGCTCTTTTGAACAATGATTCTGTTCCGAATCCCATTCCCAGTACCCAGAAACGCAAACGAGGACCTTCCAATACAACCGGCACCCAGAAAAAACGCAAGGATGTATGTTATCTTACTGTCCAAGTCATTTCATCAACCGCTTTACTAACTTTATTTATTTGATTTATTGCTGTATAAAACCAGAAATCGAATTACGTTCCCGAAGGTCTGGATGTTGACCGAGACTCTGATATCGAGATAACCGGAGAGACTCAGCCTGCACCTAAAGCTGAGGTGCGCACTGAACGTGTCCGTGAACTTCTCAAGTACTATGAAGATCCAGTCGAATGCCCAGATGAAGTAAGTGGCACTGGCTTCTATTTGTTCCCTCCTTTAACTTTCTTTCACAAACTCATCTACATTCTTGGTATTTGGATATTTCGATTCAATCAAGATCGGCAGCGGTATTTTCCGGTATTACAAGTGCCGGTTTTGTAAAAAATCTTTTTCAAAACCCCCGAATACTTATCAGACTCTATACGACCATCGCGATGGGGCCAAAACTCAACCAGTTTGCCAGAAACGACACGTTGCCATCAAGCAAGGATTCGACCTCAATAAATCTTGGCCTGAGCAACAGAAGGCTAAAAAGGAACAAAATAACAACTTACACTGCCAGCATTAAAGAGGTTCCCAGATGGGAATATGGGTCCTAGTGATCACATTCCCATCCTGCTACTGTTACACAGTTCCACAAATATTTCCTGAGTAGCCATTGTGATATATGTAGTCAATATTTTGAGATGTGTGTCTCAATTTGAACAAAGTTACAGCATGTATTACACATGAACTTCTTATCTAGATGAGCAGATAACTGAGCGAACCTGTATGTAGCTGATAGCTAAGGATTTACTCAGATGTTTGCACATATGTAGTGTATGCTTTATGGCTCAGATGTGCAGTGCAAGATGATTTGATGCACCATTCTTCTCTCAATGATATTCCCAGCCTAGGTCACGTTCCGACCAGGGAACCTATTTAATGCTGGCAGTGTTAGATCGATTTGTTGTCAAGCAACCTTTTGGAATCAAAAACCTCAATCTCATGCTGGTCATTTGGGTTCTTTGTCACGCGCTCCCGTGGGCAAGATTTGAAGACTCTATTCTTCGTGCAGCCTTTTGGTTTTCAAACCCGCTGGCAACTCTTTACTCAGCAACATGGGCAGCCCAAGCAGCCCAGCGCTTATACATAGGACTCCAAAAAAATGTCATAAGTAGCATCTTGGTACGTTTTTTTCTGGTAACGTTTAATTTCCTTTTCACTTTGAATTAATCTCATTAATCCATACCACACAGGAAAATGACAGTGCCTTCTGTCTAATGCACGATGGGTGGACGACAAAGGGACAACGGCATGCTTTTATTGGGGCCAGTGTTTTGTTTATTGATAGTAACTGGAGATACCAGGTCCGACACCTCACCCTCAAGCTTGTGACATGGAATCACTACGGGGTTCTACTGGCTTGTCCCCTGGCTCGATTCCTTGTTTGACACGGCCTACACAAGAAAATAAGTGTATTTAATTCCTTTTTCTTTGATAATCACCTCGAATATTGAGCCTGACATGAGAATGTTGTTTTATCCACATGCTTGCGCAGACAACGGATTCAGGCGCGAACAACAACACAATGGCGACAGAAATGTCAAAGATCTTCTCTGAAGGTGAGGATCCGGTGTTCTGGGATGCAAGGGTCAACCATGTGCGCTGTTACGCGCACAAGCTGGCTCTTGTGGTCAAAGCCGCTTTGCGAAGTATCAAAATTGATCCAGGACATACAAAGCCAACTACGACTCCTGGCCGTGAACTTCCTACACCCTCGCTTGGACTTGACGACTCATCCAACTTTCCTGACGACCCAAACAACACTGAACCGGTTGATTGTCTTGAAGATGGAGAAGATATTGGCGGGGATCATGATGGTGATACTGACTCTGAGGTCGAGGATGGAGATGATTCTCAATTGCAGACTCACTTGGCCAGTAGGTGGAAAACTGATGTAGTGGTACAGGCAGTCCAAAAGGTCAGTTTCTATCATGCACAACCGAGATCATAGTCACATACTGAATGATGATTTTGTTTCCAGGTGGATCTTTTTGCACGCCGGGTCTGTTCGAGTGCTGCCCTGCGAGCACTCTTCAAAGCACGAAGAGAAGGACAGGGGTCGATCACGGCGGGTTACGGAATACGTTGGAATGCGGCGGTCCAGTCTCGCCAAAAGGTTTGTGAAGCCCAAGAGGTATGTCTGGACATATCGATCATCCTATAGATCATATCATATCCCTTCTCACCATGTGTTGTTTATGTTTTCAGACAGTGACCCAGATGCTAGGAAGTGCCGATAGTCATCTTTTTGATGAGATGTGTATAACTCAGAGCGAATGGGCCGCTGTGAGGGCCTCAAATGGTGTCTTAGAGGTATGCAGCACTTGTAATTTGTTCTTCTAACCATCATTAACAGTACTGATATATTTCAAATTTGTAGATATTCCTCTCTTCGACCCTCATGATGGAAGGGGATAGTCCAACAGGAGCGCGTGTCTTGTCCGAGTATCGTCGAATGGAGAAAGCTTTAGAGAAAATGGAGGCTGAGACTAAATACAAAAGCTTACATAAGATGATCGGGGTAATGCGTGTGAAACTCGCGGTGTATCATAATGAAGCGCTCAGCTGTGACGCTCTTGTCATGGCTACAGTTTTAAATCCAAGCAAGCGTATGAAGTTCTTTGAAAACTACTATCCTGCGGAGGTACCTCGAATTCGAACGATGTTGGATCAAGCTTTTCAAAGGAAAGTGGTATCATCAGAGGCAAACATCGAGATCACTTCAGCAACAGCAACATCACAAAATACAATCAAAACTACTCACGATCAAGACGACGACAATCTCTTTGGACCTTCAGAAGTGTCTGCATCAATCAATCGATCAGACGAATTAGAGCTCTATCTTGGCACAAAATATCCTTATAAGGACGGGTGTATCTTAAAGTGGTGGGAGGTGAGTGTCTGATTTTTCTCCGTTTTACTCTCTCTTCATGTCACTTATGTCTTATGTGTGGTTGATTTGGGGCAATAGGAGAACTCAAAATGGTTCCCATTAGTGGCAGCGCTTGCGAAGGATTATCTCGCATGCTTGGGTACCACATGTCCAGTCGAAAGGACTTTTTCCTCAGCAGCCGATGTCTGCCAGCCTGATCGTGGTGGCCTCAACTCAAGCACGATGGAGCACGCTGTAGGCTGTAGAGAGTGGATCAAAGCGGGTGTGGCTACACCAGCAGAGTTTTCAGAAGCATCTGAATTAATTGAAAAATATTTAGTAAGGCAACATAGTAATAAAACAAAATGATCTCGCTCTTTGTATTTGTAAATACAAATTATATTACAGTTTGATTATGTGAACTGCAAAAAAAATACTGTTCGCGATCCCAACCAACTTTTACCGCCATTTCGTATCGGCTCGTATCGCTTCAGCGATACGATATGAGCCTCCCCAAAAAAAAATTTTTCATGTCGTATCGGGAGTTGGTTCATATATATCGGTGTCCCGATGCGACATGAAAAAGCCCTGATATATCGTATGGTATCGGATAGGTTCGGGCGTTGTCCAGGGCCAAACCGTCCCCATTCGTCACTCGTGGACTCGAAGTTGAGATCCGGCAGAGCGGCATGCAGATCTCATAGTGAGCCACCGGCGCCCAGCGACACAGCCTAGGGCACGCATTTTGCGCTGTGCCAGAAGACGACTGCGGCTGGTGGACAGTACGCTGGTGATATCCGCAAAGCTTACCCTAAACCACAGGTTGCTCCCGCTGCCTCGCCATAATTAACAGGTCAACCAGACCACGGGCCGCTGCTATCCTTCACCCCATTCGACTGCGCATTCTTATTTCGCCATGGTAAACCTCCTCCCCCTCGATCTCTGCTCCTTATCACTTCCAACCATGAGCAGAGCCTTTACTTGATTCCCACTGTCATGGTGGGGATAAGGAACGAAGCCTAGCTAGGGATGCTGACTTCGTGCTCTGCTCCTTCCGTTTGAATTTTCGATATTCCCACCGTTCAGCCTTGTGAAGTCAAAGACATCAAAGCCTTCCTTTTGACCGCTCAGCGCAAGGATGCAACCGGTTAGTACTTCGCTCACTCGAGACTTCAGGTCACTTCTCACTTACTTTTGATTTCCGTGCTCAGCTTGTCGGATAAAGAAATCGACACGCAAAACCGGCCCAGGTACCACTATTCCTGTCACCAAGTTCAAGGTCCGATGTTCGAAATACCTTTACACCCTCGTACTTACTGACTCCGAGAAGGCCGAGAAATTGAGGGCGTCTCTACCACCCAGTGAGCACTCCGTTCATGGACTCTTTATCCCCTTACTACACCGCAGACTTACCCAATTTCCACTCTACCTCAGCCCTTAAGATCGAAGACGTTGACAAGGAGAAATCAAAGAAGAAAGCATAAATGCTGTGATCTTCCATTTCTAGTCACCATGTTATGCCTATGCTCAGAATGCAACGTCAATGCCCGTCCCTTGACTCGCGCCTCATGTCCGATGATGATCGTTGGCTATCCACATGCATACGCATTCGACATCGCTCAACCTCCGAGCTACTGTCAACTTCTATATCATGCTGCTTTTGCTTCACTGGTTCATGATTCAAGCCATCACTTGGTCGTCTTAGAAACCATCCGATTCATTTCTACCACCCATATCCTCCCATCGCACCCTCTTAGACAGTTCCGTGATAGTGGCATGACCCAGGTCTACCTTTCAACACATCTCCGGAGATTCAGGGTTTAAAAGCGTAAATTTATAGACTGGAAAATTAGAAGTTGGCGGAGTTGTGAAAAAGATTTCTGTTTTGTCACTCGCTTAACTGTCAGTCCGCTCATACATTTTATGTTGTACCCATTATCATGGTTGGTAATTTAACAGTCCCGCCTGCAATGAGATGAATCGCATCCTGTTATCCCCCCCTGTTCACAGCCGGTGAAAGGCTCAGTTACTGCAGACACATGTCGTGACGGTATGATGGCCTGAACCACGCCCCCACCTGCAGAATTTTGAAGTTCACTCAAAAAGCTTCAGAGCATCCACAGCGGACTTTGCAAATTTCAAGATTCAAATTTTTGACTTTCCAAATTTTTCAACCTGACCTTCAAATTTGAAGGTCGGGTTGAAAATATTTTTAAAAGTTAAAAATCACGTGGTAGCCTTGCACGTGCACTATGGACCGCTCACTTGTACTCAGTAGAATCAATTCTACGCGATTGAACTATATTTGAACTACAACTCCACAGAAACCAGCAGAAACAGGACAAGCACTTGAAGCGCGCGAAACACGACTCCATTGCCATGTCTCACTCCAATTTAAACATCTTCCCCTTTGAATCTGTTGACCTTACACAGCTCTTCAATTCATCACCGGCACCAGTCAGTGACTCCTTGGCGATTTCACTTCAAGCATGTCCTTCCAATCATTCTTGCGATGCTCTGACTGAGGTCTCCACCAAAAAGGCCTCTAAATCAACTAACCACTGTGGCCCAAACTGGTCAATTGCGGAGGATGTTCAATTGTGTCATTTGTGGCTTGAAACTTCCCTTGACAAGATTGAAGGGGTTGATCAAAAAGGTGATCAATTCTGGACCCGTATATTCAAGCACTATAGTGATAGACACGCCGACACAACTGAGAAGTCAAACCAAAAGGATCCGCCTCACACTTGCACTGGTGTTCAACAACGTTTTGGAGTCATCCAACATGCTGTCAATAAGTTTTGCGGAGCGTATGAGGCTGCCAAGCGACGCCATAAGACAGGGCAGGTTGCTTTAGATTGGGTATGTTGTCAATTTCACTGAGCTGAGTTAACTTGAGTTGCTGACATACACTCATAATTCTATCAAGGTTGCAGAGGCACATCAGATCTATATAGCCTCTAATAAAGGCAAAAAAATTACTTTACAACACTGTTGGGAAGTTTTGAGATTGCATCAAAAGTGGGAAAATAATATGGATGATTTGAAACAAGACAACAAAGGTGTGACTACTCAAACCAAGCAAAAGCACAGCAAAACAAGCATTGACATTTGCTCTGATACAAACATCCTTCCATCCTCCAATGTTTTGGCCCCTCCCCTTGGCTCTGCGGGTGATAAATTTCAACCTCGCCCAAAAGGCTGTCGTAAAGCCAAACTGGAGCAGCTTGAGTCGTCAACCTCTGCAAAATCGACTGTCAAGGATGTACAATTACACACAGCAACTAATGAAGCCAAAAGATTTATTAGTGAACTCATAGCTGCTTTGCACAAAAAGGCAAATGCTGTCAACACAGCCTTGGTTTCAGCTCAAAAGATCAACAAAGATCAAATCATGTTAATGGATCCCTCCGGTATGACAAGACCACAACGTGCTTACATAGAAGAACACCAAGCCCAGATCTTTGCGGCTCGGCAAGCTAACAAGGTGATTGTTTCACTAGATTGCATGAATCCACTGAAACAAGGGCTGACAACACTGTCCTCTTTGTTGACTCTGTATATCAATTAATCAATTCCAGCCTGTTGAAGAAGAGGAGGATTTAGGTACCAACAGCGTGGGCAATTAAAACCTTCCATTCCAGTTCAAAAATTGTTCAAGAGAGAATATACGTAGTCTAGCCTGTTGAAGAAGAGGAGGATTTAGGTACCAACAGCGTGGGCAATTAAAACCTTCCATTCCAGTTCAAAAATTGTTCAAGAGAGAATATACATAGTCTATATTGAATATCTATAGATTACCGATCTATCTCCAACACCTAGAGTAATTAAATCTATACCTTAAAAAGATTGTTATTTTTTGGCTCAAAATGATGATTGTGTATGAAAAAAGTAATAAAGTTGAATTGATATTCACCACCACCCTCTCTGTGAACTTGAGTTTTGACCAAATCAAAATGTAGCTTTATTGTGAGTGTTTTTGCAAATAAGAAAGCAAGTCTGGTGCTGAGATACCTCACATCATCATGATTGAGGTTGTTTTGTTGGACTCGAGTTCAAGTGGACATAGGTACAATTTGATATCAATAATATTCTCACTCTTTTGTCAGATATCATCATATGGGAGTCATCGTATTTTACAAACTTACCATCAAGCGAAGTTAGTTGACTTCAATTTATATAAAAAACAGTTGAGGCATCAACTTCTTATTACCATCATAGCAGCAGTTTTTTTATTAAGAGAGCAAATCAAATAAAAGATAACAATCAATTGATCTTGATTTTAAACATATATCATAGATTTTCAAAGAGTTCATTTGTCAATTTTTTTTCAGTCAATCAATCTTGATTAATGTCATTTGAGCCAAACATGTTCCATAGATGTTCAACAGGATCATTTGTCAACTTTTTATTAGCTCGCTTGTCACGCATTCCTGCAAGGCTCCAAAGGTAAATTTGAGTCTTTTGGTAAGAATCCAAGTTCGGTTGAGGTGGGGGAATTGCATTGTTGAGATGTTCCGGCAAGCCTTTGGGAACAGGCTCATCATTTCTTGCATTCTCTTCAACCTGCATATTATGTAGGATTGCTGCAGCATACATGATAGCTGAAAGGTCTTCTTTGTGCCACAACCTGGCGGGACCATGTAGAATGCCTGATTGAGCAAACAAGGTCCCAAAAGTCCACTCGACATCTTTACAAATTGATTCTTGGAGACGAGCAAACAGCTGTGGGAAAACAAAAATGTTAATCATATAATCCAACCCAATTGAATTAAGCTTAACTTACACACTGTTTATTGGAAGTTGGGTGCTGAATTGTTTTGACCAAGGTAGTGAATGAAGGATAGATTCCATCCGCTAAATAATACCCCTGTGAGTAGTCATTGTTGTTGATGGTGTAATTGCATGGAGGTGCCCTTCCTTCTAAGAGATTTTCAAACAAAGGTGATTGGTCAAGAACACTGATATTGTTCAAGCTTCCAGGAAATCCAAAATTTGCATGCCAGATCCAGGTATTGTATAATGCTACCACCTCTAATACCAGTGTTGGGACTCTTTCTTTACCCACATATTGTCCAAGCCACACGATTGGACAGTTCTTCCAGGTCCAGTGGGTACAGTCTATTGATCCAAGCATACCTGGGAAACCTTGCTTTGCCCCAGCCAATAAGAGTTTTTTGATATCTTGGGCATTGGGCTGTCAAAGGTACTCGTCTCCAAAGAGTGATTTCACATGCCGGCAGAACAGTTTCAGAGATTCCAAGGCCGCACTTCCACCAATCTGTATGTGTTCGTCAGTAGCATTGGCGGCATACCCGTATGCCATTTGTCAAAGGGCAGCTGTGACCTTTTGAATACAGCTTAGCCCAAGCACACCAGCAGCATCACGTTTTTGAATCCAATAACAATATATGCTTGAAGTGCATCCATGATTTGAACCACAATATATCTGTTGTATCAATATCTTTGGCGGAACTGAGCATCTGAATAAGAGTGATTGATGTCAGAGTATTGTTGAACAAGGATCCGGTGGGCTAGATGACAATGCCGGAGGATTTGACGTTGAGGACGGTTCCTGATAGGGATGATGTTTTTGTCTTCTTCAACTTTGGTAGCTGCCTGTAGCCATTCAATTGCAGCTTGAGCTGCAGCAATATCAATCTTGTGATCATCTTCAAAGAGGAATAAGATGTGGTGTTGAAGTTCCAATGCATTCATACTTGTGAAAAAAATGTGTCCCGCTGAGCATTGATGAATAGACTCTGGAAGAGTGTTCAAGAATCAAGACGCGTCTGGAGGAGATTCACAACACACTGTTGTGATTGCTTCAAACGGGGTTCAATTATGTTTATACTGAGAGTCCAAATGGAATCAAAGTTTGGAATGAATAGTCCGTTGTGGACTGAAAGATTTGAAGGTCAAATTACCCCTTGCAGCCAACCTTTCAAAAGTCAGACTTTTCAAATTCATGAAAAGTCCGCTGTGGATGCTCTCAGCTTTTTTCAAAGTACAGCCCTCTCAAAAAAGATTGATTTTTTTGGAAGGTCTTGGCAATGTGCAAAACCCGGGTTTTGATCTTGCTCACCAAGAGGGACTTAGTTAGGTTAGGGTTTTGTGCCTTACTTGGTTTTGTCTCTCCGCTAATTGGAAGATTACAGAAACAAACAAACCTGTAATCAAGTTTTGTCTCTGGTTTTACTTGCTGCAGAGGCAAGAACAAGGGGCCATCAGGAGAACCCTGCAGGTCACTGACAGTCAGGCCTTTCAGTGACCTGTCCCTGAGCTGTGAAAGCCAGCATAAGTCATCAGGAATTGACATTATGTAGGTGGAAATAACATTGATCATCATTGCAGCATTTCTGGGGATGCAGCAATGTGATGAGTGCGTCTTTACAACTTTCACAGCATCAGGTCCAACATAGTTTTGCCTGTTCAAGATACAGCTCTAAGTGACGGATAAAAAGGTGACAAAGAGGTGGGAAAAGTTAGCATATTTCAGAATTTGGCAATGTGACCCTAGATTTTGACTGCAATGGTGGTCTCAATCATTATGTGGGTCAAAGTTGGCCAAAAAGTGTCTAAATGTTTTTTATTTATGCCTCCCAGCCCTTCAAATTGATTTTTTTTACAAAAAAACACTGAAATTTGCTTCTCAGGAAGAGCCTTTTAAAGGTCTTTTAAAAAAGTTGAAATTACAAGGAGTGTTTTGATGTAGGGACATTTGCATTTCTTGTGTTTTTTTGGACTTGATCCTCCCAACCAAATAGTCTTGTGGCCTGCTTTAAATTTTGAGCTTTGAACTTCATGTTATGGGCACCACTCTTGGAACACCTGGCAAAATGATGTGCCAAAAAGTTAGGCCCAAATTCTGTCTTGCACCTCACTTTTCATAGCCCCCAGAACTGTTATCATGTGAATTGACTGAGTCATTGATCAGGGTTGACAAGAAAAATTATGGAGGAAAAATACTATTTTTGTACTATATTTAAGATTTGGATCAACACCCCCATCACAATGAAAGAAACCAAAGTATGGGTGGTTTCAGTTTTGTTACAAACCAATCAAAACCAACCTTACCACAATCAAAATAAAATTTGCAATTTAACAAAACACTGTGGTGATTAATGTATAGGATCAATCAAGAAACATTTAAATTGTATTACATCATTAGTCAGTTTGAGGTTTTTAATGCAAAATTCATATTTTTTTTCAATTTGTCATAGTGTTTCATTTGCTTTATCACATGTTATTACATAAGTCTCATTCATTTCTCTTAAAATTGATATTGAATTTATTCAATTTTAATAGTAAGATCATAATCAAGAACAAATATATATATAAAGTCAAAAATATAGGTAAATCATGTTGGAAAATGGGTTTTAGGGTAGAAATATTTAGTTTGATGGTTCAAGAAGATTATTATATTAAAGAGAAGGGTTATATTAGTCAGCAACCATTTGATCATAAGGAGTGATTAGTGAGGAGTGAAGGTATTGAGGAGAATTTCAGCTCATATATCAAGGGCATTGTGGTCTATGTGGGCCAAATGTGACCTGGGATTTTATGTTCTGGCTAGATCATCTACAACCCTCATGAGAGAACATAGGCTCAATTGTGTGTCATTAATCTGATCTCAACATGAACCTCAGCTGTTCTTGCATCTCAATTTTTTAGATATTAGGGGGTTTCAACTTGAGAATTTTTTGCCTAAAACTTTTACAAAACAGAAAAGTTTGCAAAATTTCAAGGTGTATTTTTTTACTTCAAATATACAGTCAACAGCATTTGGGACACCTAAAAAGGTTTCCCAAATTTTTATGTTTACAGTAATTTTTACAACAACAGGCAAGTTGTTGCACTGTAAAAATACCGTAAAAAATGCAACTTGAAACCCCCTATTGTACATCAAAAGTTGCCCTGTGGTGTACCTGGATATAGTCAGGGCTAATTTATCTCACCTTGAGAAACCATCACCAATTGGAATTCCCCTTGAGTGCCTGCCTTGGGTCAATTAGATCCTATACTTAGGGGACACTTAAATATGAACTTGTTTATGACATCACCAATTTCACCAAACTTGAAGTAGAATCCTACAATTCTGAATATCATTATTTCCAAAACATCTCTTTAGACTTAATTATGGTTCTCTCATCTATCTGAATTGATTTCTTTAAGACTTTTCAAATATTTCTTGAGATTGTCAATTTGTACCTATACATATATCATTCATGAGCAGCTGGTGCATATAGATTCAGTGAAGGTATATGGACTCAGTGTGTATCATGATTTTCCCATGGTGAAGAAATGTTATCTACCCAAAAATCCTTATAAGCATCTATGATCTTCTCTCTTAGTTATGAATTTTGTAAAAGCAGAAAAAGATCACACTCAACATAAGAAGTGAATTCTGAGTTTATTGATTGACACTGTGATTGTTACTGTATCCTAATCCATGAGCTTGAACCACAGTTTTTATGTAAAGAAACCTATGAATGCAAGCCCTGGTTGGCAATCTCCAATACCCTAAGTATATCTTGCATATGGCAAAAGGAAGCAGACACTTGAATTACCAAGTAAAGGCTTGATAGAGATGATGTATGATTATGTATAAGATGAAAGTTGAAACAAGTGAAGATTGACCATAGATAGGAGTGTTGAAAGTGTAAATGTGAAAGAAAGAAAAGTTGGACTGGATTGTGGATAAGTATGATAAGTTGAGAAGATTTGTTAAATTGGGAAGGAATCAAGAGGATAAGAATTGTAAAAGTTTGAACCCATCTTGATCAGATCACAGTGTAATCTGAGGATGAGTGTGAGTGTGAGTGTGAGTGTGAGTCGGGTCGATATTCGATCCAGAAAGTTGAGTCAGTCGAGTATTTGGATGAAAAGGAAGAGAAAACCTAATTGAGTTCGATTGAGTGACTGACTACGTAACTTGAACTTGAACTTGAACAACGACTACACTTCACTTCACTTCAACTCTTCAGAACAACAACAACAACAAGAACCATCTCTTTAGTTAGTTATTAAAACAAATCATCAATCGATCTAGTATCAGTCGATCGCAGAGAAAGACTAAACGAAAAATCAATCAAACGAACTTTTGAAATCTAATCTATCCATTCGTCATCTCACAACTTAATCAGTACTTCTTTACATAATCGATTCATTTTAACCTCAATCTTAAATCTGATCTCAACTCCGATCTGATCCTAAACCAAAGAACTTCCCTTATTGATCTCAAGCAGTATCATCATCCAGATTCATTCACTCAAATCAAACTTCATTCACAAATCGAAATGTCTAACATGACAAGCTCAACTGGTCCAGCGGGATCATCAGGCAGTACATCAAACTCTTCTCTACAACAGAATGATGATAAGAATTCAGTAGTCATCAAAGTTTGTCCTTCTTTTCTATCTCTTTCTTCAAAGAATCCTTCCTTGGTCGGATCCTAAAGTCTGCTTACTTGATTAATAGGTCGGAATGGTAGGAGACTCACAGATTGGGAAAACTAGTTTAATGGTTAAATATGTCGAAGGTAGTTTTGATGAAGATTATATTCAAACCCTGGGTTAGCTTCTTCTCACCTTTTTATAACGTCTTGATCATCACTTAATCTGACTGTTTCCTTTTTCTGAACGATCGGATTTTCTCTCGGTTTTTTCATCATCTCTTCTCGATCTTAACAGGAGTCAATTTTATGGAAAAGACAATTTCAATTCGAAACACAGAAATCACATTCTCAATTTGGGATTTAGGTGGTCAACGAGAGTTTGTGAATATGTTACCATTGGTGTGTAATGATGCAGTAGCGATCTTGTTTATGTTTGACCTCTCGAGGAAATCTACTCTCAACTCAATCAAAGAATGGTATCGTCAAGCTCGTGGGTTTAATAAGGTGAGTGATCTTGAAAGGCTTTATCGATCGATCGATTCGATCTTCTCATCAGCTTCAATTCTTTTTCGCGTCTCTTTCTACAATCAAATCGAATTAATCTCAATCAAAGACAGCGATTCCGTTTCTGATTGGTACCAAATATGATCATTTCGCTGCATTCTCAAAAGACGAACAGGAGGAAATCACACGTCAGGTCTGTTGACCATCTTTGTTTTTCTTTTCCTTCTTGACTTGCATCCTGATCGTTTTATTCTTCATCACATTCATAGTCGAGGAGGTTTGCGAAAGCGATGAGGGCACCATTGATCTTCTGCTCTACATCCCATTCTATCAACGTTCAGAAGATCTTCAAGATTGTGCTTTCTAAAGCTTTTGATCTAAAGGTTTCTTATTTCCTTCTACTCTTTTTCTCTCTTCATCAAAACACTGATTTCTTCTTTCGTTTTGTCCCTTTCAGTGCACAATACCCGAAATCAATGGAAGTGGAGAACCACTACTGATCTATCTCGACGTCTGATCTCTTTGCAATCCTATCTTTATCTTTCTTGCAATGTGTGTGTGTGTGTGTGTGTGTGTGTGTGTGTGCGTTGGTTGAAATGGTAGTACTAGTACTAGTATGCAAGTCATTCATTCTTTCCATTTTTTTCTTCTTCCTCTCTTTATCTCTTTTTTTCATTTCTTTTTTGTTTCTTTTTTCGAAAAATTTTGCATTTAATAAAACAATAGAAAAATCAAAAAAGAAAACCAAATTTGATATATATAAAAAAAATTGGCTTATAATTTTTTTTTTTCAATTTTTTTTTATTCATATGCTTTTTTAAAGTTTTTTTTTTCTTTTTTTCTTTAAAGTGTGTGATTTTATGAAAAAAAAAACTTTACTTTCTTTTTACTTTTTTTTTGCTTCTTTTTTGTTAGATTTTATGTATAGATCTTCTGATCTTGAAGGTCTTTATATAATCCTTCATTCATTTTTTGGTTTTTTGGTGATATTGATGGTCAATTAGTGATGATTGCTTTTTGTTGTTTTCTTTTCATTTTTTTTATTTGAATTGTGTAGTGTGTTGTATAGATCAAATTTTGAAAAATTGGGTACAAAAAAAAGAGTTGAATTGATTCAGTGTTTTTTTTTCAAAATTCATGATTAAGTTTTAAATTTTTGTATCAAACAAAACAAAAAAACCAAATTACCTTTTATTTTGGTTTTGATCATGAGTTGAAAGAAGGGATTCTATTTAAGAAGAGTAGGTGATATTTTAATAATCACTCATCTGATTGTTATTTCAACTTGATTGCTAGTACATAGTGTTATATTTAGGTATCTTATTTATCTTATCAAGAGACTATCTTCTTGAACTCCAGAATTGTTGATTGCTTTATATATCTAGTATAGTATAGTCTCTATAAGTCACAGACAGGAACAGGAACAGCAACAGACCAGAATGAAAATGGTAGAAGGATGGGAGAATGGTTAGCAAACTGGAGGGTGTTTGAATTGATCAAACAGAATTATCAACATTGAGCTTACATAAGCTTCCTTGTAGCCTGCTTCCCTGCCAAAGCTACCAATGCTTTTTTTAATTGAGAACGAGAGGCCATCGGGAGAACCCTGACAGTCAGGCCTTTCAACCACCTGTCCCTTAGCCGTGAAAGCCAGCACAGATCTTCCACGTGACCTTTCAGCCACGCCACATCCCGGTAGAAAGGTCGCCGAGGTGTAACAAAAAATAAAATTCATATACAGTCAAACCCCTCTAAAGCAGTACCCCTCTAAAGCCTTAACCCGTCTATAGTGATGGTTTTTTGGTTCTCCCAAGTTGAGAGGGGCCAAAATGTGTGAAAAACCCATAGTTCCGTCTAACCCCTTAACCCATACCCAGAATCCAAAAAAAAATCAATCTTTTTAATGTAAAGCCATAGAAAAATGGCTAATAGGGAGGTAGGAAAGGGGATACCTCCAACAGCTTCTGAAGCTTTGAAGGCAGTATCTTTGCTTACACAATTCATTGAAAGTACTGATATGCCCAAAGCAACAGCTGTTGACGCCCTTCTCCCTGCTCTTGAAAGCGCATTGACCAGCAAGACCTATTTTGCCAACAAAATTCAGCCCTCCATCACTTTCTCCTTTAGTAGAAATTAAACAAATCTTGTGATGTAGTTACAATTTTAAATGTATTCTTCTCACAAAAAATTAACACAGCAGATACTGAAATATTTGATAGCAAGTTAGACTTTTTCAACAACAAGACCCGTATAAAGTCCTATTTTCTATGGCTGTACACGGACCACCCTCTAAAGCCATGTTTCCATGTCTTTAGAGGGATATGTTCTATGGTTGTGGAATGCCCACCCTCTAAAGCCATGGTTTTTATAAATTTAGAGGGTTTTCAATGTAAAGCCATGGATGTATGTCTATAGAGGGGTTCCTCAACAAAGACATGTCCCCTCTATACCCATAGGTTTCCCCGTCTCCCAAAGGGTATGGCTTTAGAGGGGTTTGACTGTATATTCAAGTTTTTTCTTTACGAATCGTTTCTGTTTACTTATACAACATCTTCTTGATCTTGGAGCTCCAAGTTGACCAATAGTGATGATGAGGAAGAAGAAGAAGCAGAGAATCCAAGATCTAATCCTCAAACATCGCACGAGCTTTCTATGAGTCATATATGCGTCAAGTTGATCAACCGGCTCGACTTTTGAAGTCGCGTTACAAATACGTGACGATTTAGTAGAATCATTAATCGAAAGATCAAATCATGAAGTGTTTGAAAACAAATTACCCACTGAACTTGATTTGATTTGGAGTAATAGATTGAATACTACTGCAGGTAAAGCTAAATGGAGTGTGTTTAGAGATTATGTCAAGGTCAAGTTATCTCACCATTATATCCCTGATAAAGTGAAAGTACTTTGGAAGTTGTCGAAAAAAAGTTTACAAATACCCTCATACTACGTTCACAGGGGCAAAAATTGATGCTCACAACTATGTGAGCGTTGAAATTTTCCTGATTTGTTCCCATTTGTTTCCCTTTTCTTTCTGCTTGTCAGCTCATTATGTGATCAACAGAAACTGAGGAGATGAGTCAGGCCTCCCTCAGGCAAAATTCCTTAGCAAAGAAGCTTGAGGGCGGGCTGGCCCATCTGCTCACTTCATCTAAGCCCCTCAGCTCATCCTCAGCGGCATCCCTTGACACCTGCTGATTGGGGGGACACCTGTGGCTGGCTGGGCTATTGTCAAGCTAGCCCCGTGTTGGGTTTTACAACACCAACCCAAACTGTTTTGGGAACAAGGGCAACTGGGTCATCCCCGACAGTGCTGACTGTCAGCTGACAGCAATCACTTTCACATCCCTTTTGCAGACCTTACAAACCTGTGATATCCTTGCAAGTTTTACACACTCCTTTCTTGTGCATCACACCATTGTCATATTTCTTGGATGCACCAGTAATCACAAGAGACTCAATCAACCTTCAATTATCAATCGTTAGAACTTGATTTAACTAATCTACAAACTTCAACTTATTTTGAACTCATCAGTTTATTGATCTCTTTAATCTTGATCAATTTATTAATCTTTCGGATCTCATTTTGATTCTCTTCTTTGAACTTTCCTTCTACTACTGATCCTTCAAAAATCAAACAAAATTCAACATTAAAATTAATCAAATTACAAAACAAATCATGGCTTCACTGTTGACTTTAATTAAATCGTCTATTTGATTATCACACATGTCAAGAAATCTTCATTTTTTACAGTCAAAGCTTTGGCGACTTCATTGGCAGATACCTTGCTCTCGCTTTGACAGCCTACCTCTACATCAGTAGACCAAACTAACACACAAACGATCAAAAAAGTAACCGTCCGGATAGAAAAGCCTTCAGTGATTGCATTTGGGGAAACATACACGCTCATCAACTGAAAAATTGACTGCAGGAAGGAACATCACAGGAGCCAACTATGGCTCAGCTTCAAATCTTCAAATCAGTTCTCGTTCATCATCGCCTTCACATCAACTTGATGAATTAGATCATGTAGTTTATATTGGCTTAGGCTCAAATATGGGAAATCGACTTGAAAATATTTCTTCAGCTTTAGATCGACTTTGTCAACCAATAGAATTAGGAGGTGCAAATGCTAAATTATTGGATACAAGTTTTATGTATGAAAGTGAACCAATGTATGTTGTGAATCAATCTCAATTCCTCAACACCGCTTGTAAGGTAGATGATTACCTATCCAAAAAATCCTCTTCCATTCAGTAGTCTGACAACAAAGTTTTCTTTACTTCTTATAGATTTCAACACCGTTAGACCCTTTTGATCTTCTTAATGTGCTGAAATCTATCAAAAAGAGCTATGGAAGAGATCTTGATACAAGTCAAAGTAACGGACCACAACCTATCGATATTGATATTTTAATGTTTGATTCACAACTCACCAACAAAGATCATTTAAAGATACCCCATATTGGGATGTCAAGTTGACAATTTGTTTTAGAACCATTAAACGAGTAAGGTTTGATTCTTTCTCAAGTCTAGTCTATTCCAGGCTCAAATTGTTTTTCTTCACACTTTGTAGTATTGCAGCTCATGTACTACATCCACAACATTGTGTCACTATTGGTTCTCTTCTATCACGTCTTACAAAATCAGAACCATCAACAGTAACCCAAATCCCATTCCGGAAATTCATCAAAATGTCCTACTCTCGAGCTTTCAAAATGGACACATCTAATGTCTATCTTAAATTGTACACCTGATTCATTCTCAGATAGTGGTTCATCTTTGAACCATCTGATGTGATTCAAAAATCTCTAAATCAAATCAAGAATGGTACAGATATAATTGATATTGGTGGAATGTCTACTAGACCTGGTGCAGATGAAGTCACAACTAAAGAAGAAATTTGTAGAACTGTTCCGGTGATTCAAGCTCTAAGAGAAACTCATGATGTAAAATGTCATATTAGTATTGATACTTTCAAGTCAGATGTTGCTAGAGCTGCTGCTGGGGCAACAATAGTAAATGATGTATCAGGTGGTCAAGCAGATCCAAATATGTTAACAACAGTAGCTAAACTAGGAGTACTTATCGTCCTAACGCACATGCGTAGTGATCCAAAAACAATGACTAGTCTGATTGATTATTTTTTTTCTTCTTCTCTTGTATAGAATTTGGTCACTACAATAATGTTTTTTTGTAGTGAAAACTTGTAATTCTTGCAAAGATAAGATCAAAGTTTTTGGTGCAAATTGAATTTGTATAAAGGTGTTATTTTACTGTTTGTTTGATGGTAAAGATTCTATGATTGTTGGATACCTCATGTTCAGATTGAAACCTTCAATTTTTGGATGTCAACTTCCTCTTGTCTTTTGGAATTAGTGAGACAAGTAGGTGAGCCCAAGGGATCAGAAGACTTTAAAATTCTTCTGTATGATTTTTTTTGTTCAAAGGATGCAAATTGACTGGATCTACAAGTTCAACTGGTTCTGGGAATATTTGAATCACACTGTTGTTCTTTTCAATTATTCACTTTAGAAGCGTATTTATAACAAGTATTGATTTTTTCTATAGGAACGAACATAGGAACCAAATTATAAACTCTCTTTCATATTGGTCATTGAGGTTATATTTTTACATCAGAGTCAAATTCTGTTTAGATTTAAATATTTCAGTGATCAAAGTAATCAAAACCGAGTTAAAAATTTGATATTTTATGAAAGCTCTGTACAAGGATGATCCTAGAAAACCAAAGGATCATTGTTCTTTGAGTAACCACTCAACATGTAATGGATCTAGGAATTATTGAAAAGAGTATAATTGCAAGTTCTGATCGATTCAAGAATGAGATGATGATGTTGTTGTAGTATTGAAATTAGGTTTAGTATAATCTTTGAATAGATTGGATTGATATTGATGAGATTCATCAGCATGAATTGATGATCTTTCTAATCTTCTATCTCTTGTTTTATTTTTTGGTAACATTCCTGAAACTGCTTTTCTTAAAATCTTTAAAACAAAAAACAAAAAAAAAGTTTATTAAAGGTTTAGTTAAAAATTGATTGGGAAATGGGAAAAAAGAAGAAACAAACCATGGGTGGATTTTGTTCTAATAGTTTTGAATATGGTGTTTCTTTTAATGCTCCTGGATATTGACTATGAGAATAATGAATCTTTTGGGCTTCTTTTTTTCCTGTGACTTTAATTAATCTAGCATTTGTAACAACAACATAATCACCTATATCAACTTCCAAAGGAAAAAAAACAATTATTACTCATCAGCTTATTCATAAAGTGATCGTTATAGTTCTTATTAATCAATTAAAAATTCATACTTCTAGGATCAAAGAATGCTTTATATTTTCCCATTAATTTATTGGCAATTTGTGTTGCTAATCTTCCTAAGATTTGATCTTCTGCATCTACTTGTCTCCAAACTCTTGCAAAACCAAGTGCGATCTAATATATATACAGAGAAGAAAAGGGAAAAATCATCCTTTTTATGTTATTGTTGATCGGCTGAAGAGAAGGTTTGGGAACTAACGTTAGAAACTGAATAGGTCATTGGTCGTTGAGGTTACACTGCCAGGATTAAACACTGTCCTAATTGGGATAATGTGTTGCTTTTTGGGGATAATTAATTTTGGCCATATAAATGCTAAGCAATTAGTGCAAAAGTGATCATTATTCCATTAGGGACAGTGTTTAATCCTGGCAGTGTTAGGAACTTCACCAATCCGTTGGTCTTGAGCAGTTGTGATGAATTGGAGAATGTGAGTGTTGAGTTCAAGGTGTAAATCTAGAAGAGTCAAAAGTAAAGAAAGAGGGCATTTAACAAAAAGCTTGAGCAGGACCATAACCAGTACAAGCTAAAAATGTACAAGGATGATCAGAAGGTAAAGATTCAGGAGGAACGCAAGTAATTAAATATTTAGAAGGAGAGATTGAAGAAGGAAGATGGCGAGAGTTAATTGGAGAAGGAGAAGAAGGCAAGATTGAAGTAAGATTTGAAGACTAAGGTAAAGAATCAAGACTTGGACAATGAAGATATCAAACTCAACCCGTCAAAAAACCGGTCTATGCTAAAAACCCCGCGGAATTTGAGCCGGGTTCTGGTCGTGATTCTTTGGTACCCCGCAAACCAAATTTCAACAAAAGCAGGGTAAATTTGTGGTGTAGTGCTGACATGTATTGGGAAGGGTGGTGAAAAAAAAGAGTTTGTTTCCATCTTGGAGAGGTTCTGAGCGGTTCTGAGTATGCCTCATGAGCAAATCCTGAATATTCATCTCGGAGACTGAGCCCAAAGCACAGGGGCAAAAATTAATGCTCACAACTATGTGAGCATTGAAATTTTCCTGTTTTGTTCCCATTTGTTTCCCATTTGTTTCCAATTTGTTTCCCATTTGTTTCCCATTTGTTTCCCATTTGTTCCCTTTTCTTTCTGTTTGTCAGCTGATTACGTGATCATCAGGAACTGAGCAGACAAACTAAGCCTTCCTCAGCATTTATTCCTGAGCAAAGAATCCTGAGGAAGGGCTGATCCATCTGCTCAGCTGATCCTGAGCGGCATTCCCTGGTTCAGTAAGCTCCAAGGGATGCCACCAATGTATAGCTTAGGGGCTGAGCTGAACTGAGTATTCCCTTACCTAAGTCTCTGAAGTATCCCCCAGATGGATCACAGAGCGCCAAGCTTGCCTCAAGCTTGATGGCTCGGGAATGAAGCCTGAGGCTCGTCTGCTTGTTCAACTGAGCTGCTCAGTTATTCCTCAGGGGCATCCCTGAGATCAGGAGGATCCGGAGGATTTCACTGCTCATTGGATGAGGGGCTGCTCAGTTATTCCTCAGGGGCATCCCTGAGATCAGGAGGATCCGGAGGATTTCACTGCTCATTGGATGAGGGGCTGCTCAGTTATTCCTCAGGGGCATCCCTGAGATCAGGAGGATCCGGAGGATTTCACTGCTCATTGGATGAGGGCCTGCTCAGCTAGTCCTCAGGGGCATTCCTGGCCGGATCAGAAGGATCCAAAGGATGTCACTGAGTATTGGCTGAGGGGCTGCTCAGTTGATCTCAGCCCCTCAGTGTGAAAAACTTTATCCAGGGATATCACTGAGGATTAGCTGAGCAATGAGCAGATGGGATGACGCTTTTATCAGGCTTCATTCCTTAGCAAGGAAGTCTGAGAAAAGTCCGGCCCATCAGTGATCCAGTCAGGGGATGCTACTGAGTATTTGCTGAGCAGCTCAAATGGGACGCCCCTGGGCAGGCTTCTTCACTGAAAAATGAAGCCTCAGGAAGGTATAGTTCATGTGCTCATCTTCATTTTGAACAAATTGCTGAGTATTCAGTGCCTCATGAGCTGATCCTGAGTACTCATTGGGAATCAGTTATTGCTCATCCAAGATGGAAATGAGCCTTCTCAATAAATGTCAAGTAAAATATGACAACCACAGGATGATCACCTGAACACAAACAAGATTGTGAATTGAATCAATCTGAAAGAAAATGAATCTTTTTTGCAGAATTCCAAAAAGTCTACAACGCTCACATGTATGTGAGTATCTATTTTGGCCCCTGTGAAGAATGCTCATCCAAGAAGAAAATGAGAATTCTCCAGCAACACCAAGAAAAATCTGAGCAAAACAGCCTGATTGCCTGAACACTACCAAACTCATGAATTGAATGATTCTGAAACAAAATGAATCTTTTTTGGAGTTTTCAGGAAAGTCTACAACACTCACATAGTTGTGAGCATTGATTTTGGCCCCTGTGAATCCTGCTCGTCAAAGGTATATTCATCAGGCTCTGCTCTATATTGCTTGGCTTCCTTAACCAGTTGAGAGTCTTCAGCATCTAAGAATTCTAGAGTCTATTGTTCCCCTTGTTGCATTCTGAGCCTCTGACCAGACCAAAGAGAGCGGTCAAGTTTTTGAAGCTGGAGCTGGATGGTACGGAAAGCTACGTTGGGAAAGAACTCGAGGCGCAGTCTTCGAAGCGGATGACACTTTTACTCCGTCCGCAGTATGTCTCCTTCTCAGCATCGGACTACGATCCCCGATTGTTGAGCACACGCCTGATGATATTATTTGTATCATGGTTCTATTATAGATTATGGCTCGGTTTGACGAGATCAACAATTTTGATCAGGCTGAGCATCCAGAAGACATCACAGACGCCCATTTTTTAGACTATTTGGAGCAAGGAAAGCAACTTTCTACCAATCCACAGTCGTCAAAGCCGCTCACTTACCGTGGAAAGACTGTGATGGTCACTGGCGCTGGCAACGGGGTGAGTAATTCTTGATATTAAACCAATGCATTACCATTTTTCTCATATCCATTCCGCTTCCAATACCTGAGGATAGCTAGGAACAGCCTATGCTTTGATGTATGGCAAGCTTGGTGCGAACGTCGTGGTGAACGATATGAACTCGGAAGCCGCGAGTAAAGTGGTGGATGAAATCAAACATCTCGGTGCTAAGGCAGTTGCCAATACTTCATCCGTTGAGGATGAACAGAAGGTCGTGAAGGCTGCTTTGGACAACTTTGGAAGCCTACATGTTATCGTTAACAACGCTGGTATACTGAGTGACAAGAGCTTTATCTCGATGACCAACGCTGAATGGGATATTATTCAGAAGGTTCATCTCAGGTGAACTTATAGCGTTTGTCATGCTGCGTGGCCAATCTTCATGAAACAAAAGTTCGGTAGGATACTCAACACTACTAGCGCTGTAGGTCTGTATCAAAACTTTGGTCAGGTATGTAAAACAAGTCTACTTAGGTGACAAAGATGAGTCCACCTGATGATCATCTCTGGTTCCCGATTGGATGTCCGATACACAATAGGCTAACTATAGTACGGCAAAGGCAGGCATTCTGGGCTTAACTAAGACTCTGGCAATCGAAGGCAAGAAGTATAACATATTCTGCAATACTATTGCTCCAAACGCCGGAACTGCGATGACGGCTACCATGTGGCCTGAAGAGCGAGTTCAAGCGTTTAAGCCCGACTTTGTCGCACCGCTGGTCGGCTATCTGACCAGTGAAACGAATGAAGAAACTAGTGGTCAGCTGTACGAAGCTAGCGGCGGTTGGTGTGCAGCTATTAGGTGGCAAAGATCATATGGGCTTTCAGTGAGGCATCTCTTCATTCTTGTCTCAAAACGGCTTTTAGTTCCACATATAGAAAAGAACTCGTGTCAACTTCATTGTAACAGAAAACAATCGTAATACAATTGTAACAAGAAAAGAGTGAAACCATTAAGCCACAGAATTCACGTTGTCCAGCTCCTCAGACAAGCGTGAAACTCTTCGTCTCTGCAGGTAAATATTGGTCAAAAAGCCTCCCAGCTGGGGGTTCTCATCAGCAAAATACGGAGAAAAACAAAAAAGAGTGACCAACATACCAGTTGTGTTGGAAATGATGATGATATCATCAAAGTATTTCTCCAAGGGTTATGAAAAACCATATCACCCCATACTATTCTTGTCGCCATTTGGCCACCCACCTCCAGGACAGGATTGAATACCAGGCTGCGGTAGTTGAAAAGCAAGACAGATCCCATTTCACTACAAAAGATTTAAAACAGCTGATCAGAAGGAGACGAGAATAAATAAGATACTTACTGAAGGTGACTTACAAAGTTATATTGAAAGTGATGGAAGCACGCAATCCATTTTCATGGTTTGAAGTTGCTGATTGTAATGCTCCTATAATGAAGCCTACAGCTGCTTCAATTCCCACGACACTAATGGAATAAGGTCAGCTTTTTGGGATGACTCAAAAAAAATCAGGGATCTTACATATATATTGATGAGGATTCATCCAGCAGGGTGGCACATATCCCCGCAGGACCTTGGGCAAATGACGTGAAGTCCTCTTCCTTTTGGGATTGGGAACTGAATATTAAAGGATTCCTCCATCTACAGCAAAGATACAAGAGTTGAATGGCGGTGAATGCCCCAACTAATTGAGATATAAAATGAATAATGATACAGCATTTTGGTATACGCCCTGAAAACTGCAAAATTACTGTGATTAGCTGATTTCAAAACAGTATCAATGCTGGAGATGACTTACAATGGCTAGCAGCGTAGTCCCAAAGTCTAGATATACCTCAGTACCAAGGAACCTAGCAAGATATCATGTGAAATAAATTGCTAGTCTAATGACTTTATGATAATAATCAGTCCCAGTTGATAATAGCGTATTGAATGAGCTTACTCAGTGGCAGCAGCAATAAGAATTGATTCATGTTGAAATCCTTTGATGTCCGTTGAACTTAGTACTGGGGAAGAAGCATGAGTTTAAAAAATTAAGAACAGAGAAAACAAGATATGAACGTACAAGCAAAAGGAATTCGACTTATGGTGACAAGAAAGAATGTGCATAAGAACTCAGCGTAGCCATGATCAAAAAGTGTCATGAAAACACTTTGTACAATTTGACTATAGGTAGCAACACCAGCAAGAAAAGATGATGACATTACGACTTTATTGGTAGAGGGTATAGAGATGATGCAATGAATGAATGAGGATAGAAGATGCAACGAGAGACAAAACGACTTCTTTAAGAGCAGTGGTGGTCTTGTTAGATCAATCAGGAGCCACTCACTGCTCTTAGTTGGGATCAATAGCGCAATTCAACTCGAGAAGTGCAAACGTCCTGACGCAGAGCCCCGATCGTGTTTTTTAAGGTGGTTGGATTGCGGTTGCCTGAACGGTCTTAAAATTGGTATTTATGACCTTGTAAAATAAGGCACAACGCTTATTCCCCTTTTGCAATCTAATATCCATTTTTGAAGTTTTTTTTTTTCATTTGTTTTTTATTAATAATAAGACGTCTGAAAACACCATGTAAATGGCTTGGAGGATGTTCTAATCTTGGAGACTTTTCCCAGCGTGGCATCTGCTGAGATGAAGTGAGGCGAATGATTATTGTGTTGGTAGGTAAATGATCAACGACAATGTGTCACTTAACTTACACAAGACCATGCAAAAAAGGGCATGCTTATGTAATCAGGACCTTGGCGTAGCAGTCTTGCAATTGAGGACTATGAGCTGGAGCTTGATCACCCAGCCCGCCTTTTTTAGTACTGGAGGGAAATGAGATTCTAAACGGAGAATGCAGGTGTTTACGTGCCTGTTGCTTGAGAATGCGATTGGAATCTATGGAACCAATACACATTCTTTTGAGTCAGACAAGAATGATATTGTCGTTTCGTTCCTTTCTTGCCATCTTTCTTGTTTTGAATATATATCGCACCAAGAATCGTTTTACCCCCGTATCAATCCTCACATTGTTCCATTTTTTCCACTCGACTCACTTGCCCTTCTCTTTACAACTCACATCTTATCAATCTTATTCTGCGATCGTCAATCTTTCATCATGTATTTAGAGAAGAATTCAGAAAGCATTCCTCACACACTTCCCGTCATCGCCCTAGAGGACAATCAGCACATCCACAAACAGCCAACGCATCTGACGAGCAGCATTTCCGAGTTCATTGGTGTTTTCATCTTTGTTGTGTGTGCTGAAACCATAAAGCTTTGTATGTGGCCAGCTCATATTTATTGGCGTTCAATCGATATGTTTGAATATCCAGCTGACTGATCTTTCATTCAGCATACCTCATGTCTGGGGACCATGCTTGGCCTCGTAATGTACACCCCCATCGATCCTTACAGGTTTAACTCATGTTTCTGATGCTAACGTTCTTCTATCCGCACCCACTTCCGTCTTGCTCGTCTCTTAATTCAGTTGGCGATAATTTACTTGTAAGTCCTACTCACTACTTCAGACCAAGAACCCGCACAGAGACTGACGCACTTCCTCGTCATTCTCAAAGCTGTCCCCTTATCTTGGTTTTTGTATATGCGCTTTTCATCCCTTGCCCTCGCCTCATGAATGTTCATCTGAACCCTGGACTTACTCTGAGCCTCACTGTACGGCCTTTTCCACTACGCTTTGGCTCTTCATGATAACTAATACACAGCATTGTAGATTTTTGGTAAATTCCCAGTGAAGGATTTATTTCCTTATCTTCTTGCACAGCTCCTCGGTGCAACATTTGGTGCTCTATGTGTACATGGTGGCTACCATCTATATACTGGCGTGATCTTGACTCAACTTTCAACTGCCAATGCCACCTTTGTTACTGTTTCAACCCTATGGTCCGTAGGCAGTACTGCTGGACCCGAACACAAACTATCTCATCGCCCCCCTGGTTTGTATTGTTCTTCTCAAACTAAGCTACCCAGTTGTTCAATCTACTTTTAACAATTTGACGCTAATGATGATGTGACCTTTTCAACAGTCTTATGACCTTCACTATTGAATGGCTATTTGCAATGTTGGCAAGTATGTTTATTCACTTAGATGTAGCTCAGTCAAAAGGCAAAATGTTTCTTGGTGGACCAGGGTGTTTACGTTGGTTGTAAGTGTTTCTTTTCCCCCTGGTTTTGGTGGTACAGATGATGTATAACTTTTTTACAACAGATATACTTTAGGAGTGTGATGTATTTTATGTCGGTCGTCTACTTCTTTGAAGCCCGACTAGTTATCAACACTGCGTACGGAATGGGAGTGTAAGTCAAAATTTGATCATTTGCAAAGCTCGACCAAGCTGATCACTTGTGATTTTAGTCAGATCGCCTCTTGGATTCTGCAGGTCAAACCACTTGCCCTTCAGTGGTCATGTGCAGCGACCACTTTTGTCAGCTTACCAGCATTCATGGTAAGATATTTAATTTTCTCCTTTGGTTTTTGTGACCGTGTTGACCCTCTCAACCTTTGTCTTCTTTCTTAGGCTGGCGGTGCACTTTACAAGCTTCGCCATCCTGAGAAAATATCAAGGGCAGACTCAACAGAAAAGTGCATGGAGCCACTTGGGAGCGCTGAGCTTGTTTGATACATCTGCATCACGGTGTTGGATTGTCACCTTGCCCATACATTTGATTTACAAACAACTGATCATATCTCACATGATTCAATTTTGTAAAACATATTTATGTATAATGTTAACAACATTTCCTTTCATTGCATCACATGATGTTCATAGCAGTGTCCATCACTAAAGAGAAACCTCCGCTAGCTACCGCCAAGGCAAAATTTCGCGATTCTTTATTGCAATCCTCTATGCTTAGCCCTGCCTTCAAAGTGAGGCTGTTTCACTAGCGCGGCCGATCCTTTAAACCTCATTCAAAACAGTTACAATAGCTCATGTCATGACGAGAATAGCTCACGGTGTTAGTAAGTCAATCCGCAGAGGTATCAAAAGAAGTCTCAACACTAAGCGATTTGTGTCTAAGACACTGCTTGTTCTGCTCCCATTTTGAGGATTGCAAGCTGGATTACGGCGTCTGTGATTGTGTTATGTGCTCCCAAAGAAACGTATACACATTAGAGACCTCATTCAAGAACTAGTGAGGGTGATAGAGAGTCCATAAGATTATTACTACCTGAAGGTAGCATATTGTCGACTAGACAACTTCCTAAAGCGCAGCCCAAGTTGCTGCCGGATCGACCTCACTGGGAAGATGACCAACCCAGAGCGTATGGTTTCTTACATAAAATATGAATTCTGGTTCTGTCAAAAAAAGAACAATCAAAATCAACATACATGCGCCAATGTGACTGCCCAACTCCTGATAGTAATTTTACTAGCGATTGGGCGCCCAGCCGCCGCGCTACTCTTATCTCAATACTGTTTTTGACTCACTACCAATTGGAACTGTGCAATCAGGCAATGCAAATAGTTTATCAATTGCCATGTGATTGTAGAGCATCACATCATTATCCATCATAATCTTTTTTACATTATCCATGCCTGTGCCTAATGTTACACATTAGGGGGGCTCAGGTCAAAAAATTTTACCACTTTTATCATAAAAAACTTTTCCCAATTGCGTAAATTTTTTTTTTTAGGCAAATTTGCGTAAATCAGTGCTCAGAAGGAGATCTGAAAGAAATTTTTACGGTCCTTTTTTACAAATTGGGAAAAGTTTTTACAGCACGGTACCGTAAAAAACTTTCCCCAATTTTTTACGAAAAGGCCGTAAAAATTCTGACTTGGGCCCCCTTATTAACATCCATTTTGCATTAACCAAGGCACTGTATCACTGTGTAGTATATGTTACGTAAATTAATGTTTACCCTGGAATTGTGTTGGTCTGCAGCTTATATACAAGAATTGTCTTGAGGCAAAGTCTGATTGCCTATGATAAAGACCTGAGGATGAGAAAACCGGGCTTCTATGTCTTCTTTGCTGAGGCAACCCAAGTGGCTAATAATCTGGATGCACTCCTGCATCCATTTGTAGCAGTTTCAGTCATGATAGTAGTCCCATCTATATCTCCTGAATGGGCACAGTTTCCTTTTCCCTCTTTGTTGTTAGCATTGTCTGCCATTAGACCTATGAACCCATTGACATACTGTAGACATAAACATCAGTTCCCAACACACTTGTCCAATTGGTTGACAATTTTGCCTTCTGTTTCTTTGATATTTGTCCCAGTTCAGTGCTTTCAGTGGCAATTGACATAATTTTGGGGATGAGGCAACATCAATCCTAGTAACTCAGCTAACTGAAGGCTTGGGTAGAGATTGCTTACAATAGGGCAGTTCAAGTTTGACAAAGCCCTAAAACAGAACTGTGCCTACAGCAAGATGCTGCTTATAAATTTTTAAAGTCGGAAAAACTCTGAGAAAGCCCTACCTGAGGAGCACATACTTGTGCCAACCAAAGTTGAAAGTCTACAATTTTACAGCGCATTGAGGCTAAAAGACTTATAATTTTACAACATTTTGGGTTAACTTGAACTGCCCTAATAGGCCTGCTTATAGATTTGCAAATTGTAAATTATCTCTTTTCTTATTCCGTTGATATCTGGTCACCTTGATGGTAATATAGTGTGTTGAACTTCACAATGCAAACCAAAAAAATCCATTTGATCTTATTCAACTTGTCAGACCTAAAACTACATAATCAGGGATAGGCATCATTTTAAGATTCACAAGTTGAGTGACAATCATTTTTATTTCATTTGGGGTTGATCAAAATTGAACAGTCTATATATATTTCTCTTTTGTTATCACATTGTTTTTTATGCTACATTTAATTTTTGATTCTATTGTTTAGCAAGATCCTATGAAACACATTTTATAGATCCTGTTGAAAAAGAGCTACACACAATTCCACCCACTGCAGATTTGGGTTTCTTAAACCAACAAAATTGTATAACCTAGAAAAAAACAATTTCATATTGTAGTCCTTTTCTTAAAATACTAATCCAACAATCTTGATTCATTGGTTCATTGAGACAAAATAGACTCTCTAGAAGCATAAGGCAAACATCTAAATTCAAGCCTGAATCTAGTTGTTTGATTCAACACATTTTGATTTTGATGTGAATTTGAATTTCCTCCTGTTTCTTCTGAATTTGAAAAAACTCTCAATCTGATGAATTGGGATTTCGAGTCTTAACAAAGCTTCTGTTGAACTATGTTTCGAACATGAGAGGTAAAGATCTGAAGTCAGACGTGATCATAAACACGCATAAGAGTCACAAAGTCAGGAAGAAATTTCAAAAACTTACAGCCCTTTGCATGATTGATGACTTTGAAGAAGAAAAAACCTCGAGTTTTCAACAAAAAAACCTTGAGTTTTTTTAAAAAGTGACTGAGTTTTTTCAAAAAACTACTGAGTTTTTGAAAAAGTCAATGAGTTTTTCTTGAAATTTTCAAATGTCAATGAGTTTTTGAAAAATTCAGTAGGTTTTCAAAAAAACTCGGTCACTTTTTGAAGAAACTCGAGGTTTTTTTTTCTCCAAAGTCATCAATCATGCAAAGGGCTGTACATTCAGCAAACACATTGAAACATTCTAGCCACATGTTGTGATGTTAAATGTTGTGCTACTTCTGAATTAGGACCGGATTTTGACGCAGGTGGTCACTTTTCAGCATGCAACAACACCTTGCCTCCTCTAATGCAATCTAAGATGATTATTTTTGTTGAGAGAATGATGAATAAGGTCTAGTAAATTTTGTTCATGAAAATGAACTTGTTTTCCAAGGAAATGTTGTTAACATTATACATAAATATGTTCTACAAAATTGAATCATGTGAGATATGATCAGTTGTTTGTAAATCAAATGTATGGGCAAGGTGACAATCCAACACCGTGATGCAGATGTATCAAACAAGCTCAGCGCTCCCAAGTGGCTCCATGCACTTTTCTGTTGAGTCTGCCCTTGATATTTTCTCAGGATGGCGAAGCTTGTAAAGTGCACCGCCAGCCTAAGAAAGAATACAAAGGTTGAGAGGGTCAACACGGTCACAAAAACCAAAGGAGAAAATTAAATATCTTACCATGAATGCTGGTAAGCTGACAAAAGTGGTCGCTGCACATGACCACTGAAGGGCAAGTGGTTTGACCTGCAGAATCCAAGAGGCGATCTGACTAAAATCACAAGTGATCAGCTTGGTCGAGCTTTGCAAATGATCAAATTTTGACTTACACTCCCATTCCGTACGCAGTGTTGATAACTAGTCGGGCTTCAAAGAAGTAGACGACCGACATAAAATACATCACACTCCTAAAGTATATCCGTTGTAAAAAAGTTATACATCATCTGTACCACCAAAACCAGGGGGAAAAGAAACACTTACAACCAACGTAAACACCCTGGTCCACCAAGAAACATTTTGCCTTTTGACTGAGCTACATCTAAGTGAATAAACATACTTGCCAACCTTCACTACAAGAAAGATAATATTTTCTGGGCAGAAAATTAAATTATTGATACACAAAAATATTGAGAGGCCAGGAGGAGAGCAAAAAATGAATAAAAATATGCATCTTGTTCCCTGCGTTGAGAACTTCACTCTGCATATTTTTCCGTATTTTTACAGTCCATATTGATAAGTGTACTAACAATAAACCTTCACAATCATCCAATTACAACCTGTAACAAGCACTGAAATTTGGCTCATTAGGGCCCGTTCGGCTGGAACCCAAAAGCTACTTTTGGCCAAAAGCTTCACCAAAGTCAAAAAGCGCTTTTGACCAAAAGTAGCTTTTGATTTTGGTCAAAAACTCCGGTGTTCGGTAAGTTTGTTTGATCAAAATCAAAAGCTACTTTTGGTCAAAAGTTCGTTCAATTTCAAAAACAGCCTCAAGGCTGTTTTTGAGATGAAAATCAACTTTTGCCCCTCGACTCAATCGATCAACCTCACCCACTCAAACTTCACCCACTCAACACTCTTCACCCACTCGACACTCTTCACCCACTCAAAACCCCTTGCCGCCATCAATCATGCCTTTCCACCATTGTCTTTTCTTATTTCATGAAATCAGTCATCTTACTCATCATCTCGTCATCGATTCAAACAAATCAAATCCATTAGTAGTAATGGATTCACTTTGTAAACCAATCAAAGATTTCTTTCTATTTCTTTGATTTACATTAACTTGTAGTCCTTGAAGTTCTGAATTGTTGTAATGAACTTTGATGTTTAAGATTTCCTGATTTATTTATACTATGAACTCGATGAGTAACAGTCGCTAATTTGGATGTTCTATTGATGGATCAATGTATTTAAAACTCATTCGATTAATTTTCAAGTTTTGACACAAAAACTCCTTTTACATGACCGTTACCGAACTGTCAACCGGTGATCAAAAGGTCAACAATGATCTTTTTGATCTTTCATTGAACTTTTTGGTTGACTGTTTGGTAAACGAAGAAGCCGAAATTCAGCTTTTCATTTTGCCCCTTGAAAATGGGGCAAAATGAAAAGTCGCTTTTGTGTAACGACTTTTGGGAAAAACAGCCGAACGGGCCCTTAGTGTTTAGAGAAACTTTTGATTTCTGAAAATACTCATAACTTTGTCAAATCTGCCTCAAAACGCTCGATTTTGGGTGCATTGGTAAGCTGGAATTGTCCTCCAAAAAGTTCATAATAGGACCACACAGCATGCTGGTCTGCTAAAAAAGATACCATCTCTTTTTTATAACTTTGTACATACAGATCCATAGAATGATTGTCATACTAGCTACATAGTTCTTGATCTTATGAAAGTTCGAGAGGAAGAGTTCAGCTTTCCAATGCACTTAAAATCGAGTGTTTTGAGGCAGATTTGACAAAGTTATAGGTGTTTTCAGACATCAAAAGTTTCTCTAAACACTAATGAGCCAAATTTCAGTGCTTGTTACAGGTTGTAATTGGATCATTATGAAGGTTTATTGTTAGTACACTTATCAATACGGACTGTAGAAATATGGAAAAATATGGAGAGTGAAGCTCTCACCGCAGGGAACAAGATGCATATTTTTATTTATTTTTTGCCCTTCTCCTGGCCTCTCAATATTTTTGTGTATCAATAATTTAATTTTCTGCCCAGAAAATATTATATTTTGTGTAGTGATTGCAAATAGCCATTCAATAGTGAAGGTCATAAGACTGTTGAAAAGGTCACATCATCATTAGCGTCAAATTGTTAAAAGTAGATTGAACAACTGGGTAGCTTAGTTTGAGAAGAACAATACAAACCAGGGGGGCGATGAGATAGTTTGTGTTCGGGTCCAGCAGTACTGCCTACGGACCATAGGGTTGAAACAGTAACAAAGGTGGCATCGGCAGTTGAAAGTTGAGTCAAGATCACGCCAGTATATAGATGGTAGCCACCATGTACACATAGAGCACCAAATGTTGCACTGAGGAGCTGTGCAAGAAGATAAGGAAATAAATCCTTCACTGGGAATTTACCAAAAATCTACAATGCTGCGTATTAGTTATCATGAAGAGCCAAAGCGTAGTGGAAAAGGCCGTACAGTGAGGCTCAGAGTAAGTCCAGGGTTCAGATGAACATTCATGAGGCAAGGGCAAGGGATGAAAAGCGCATATACGAAAACCAAGATAAGGGGACAGCTTTGAGAATGACGAGGAAGTGCGTCAGTCTCTGTGCGGGTTCTTGGTCTGAAGTAGTGAGTAGGAATTACAAGTAAATTATCGCCAACTGAATTAAGAGATGAGCAAGACGGAAGTGGGTGCGGATACACCACAAACCCTCCTTTTGTTGAGGAACGGGTTTCAGGAGGTTCCACCAAGACATGGTTGAATACCGGTGGATTTTTGGCAGAGTACCGCGACCTGATCCGGCCCTCAAGTGATTTTCAAAATACAGGTGATCAACCACCGTGAGAGCGGTTGATCACCTGAAGTCATGATTTCCTTGAAAACCTCTCAAAAACCCGTAATGACAGAAATGAAAATGGTAAAGTCTCTCCTCCATATTTGATTTAAATTCTTCCTTCAACTAACACGCCTTGCATCTTCAACAAATCAAACCAAGAACGAATCAAAAAAGGCCACGACAATGACGATGAAGATGGAAATGACAATGACGATGAGGACTACAATATCAATGAGGACAACGATGATGATGACAATGATGACAATGGTCCAGGCCGATCTTCAGTTGCTGGTAGTCGAAGCCCTGCTGCTAAACCAGAAATTCCAGCAATTCCGATGCATCTCACTGGTCAACAATTACAAACCTTCAATGAGCTGTCTAGTATTCTTGAACTCAATGAAGATTATAAGGTCAAGGGACGTGAGCTCTGCAATGTAAGTAACGTAATCCACACTTTCCATGAGAGAGAACACAGCTCAATTTCAACCTATAGGTACACGAGAAATCAGACCATTTCACAGCCATGATGGTAAACCTGCTTGCATCTCAAAAAAAGCTTGATGATTATCACGAGTTTGTTACCAGCAAGATCACCCAATTACTTGAAAGTTTATCATCGGTATCAGGCCCAATGAAGGGGTGGAACCCGGCCCACAAGCTTAGGGTAAGTCAAATTCAAATAACGATCAAAGATACCATTTGTTCTCTGATGTCTTGGTCACTTTAAGCAAACTGTACGTATGATAGCCACTCAGTGCATTATCACAGGTGATGTTCAAGCATACATGGCTACCCGGGACAAGCAAGGCAATCAAGAGCATCTTCCCCTCTCTCTGTCTGCAAACGTTTTGGTAAATCAAATTTTCTGAATTGTTGTTCTCTCATACTTTCTTTTTTCACTGATCTCATGTTGCAGGATAAAATTCTTGAAAATCCGTCTGAATGGAGAAAAAGATTGCTTCCAGCCCAATATGGCAGAAATCCGGACCCTGTTGAATCAAAAGACTTTCACAAGTGGCTTAATGTCATTTTGAAAGAGATCAGAAAGGATCTGAATAAAATCGTAAGCAATTTCATTCCTATCTTCACCCAGACAATCAATTTTGCATCTTTTTTTTTTCCTTCTACAGCTCCTCACCAACATCCACATTCCAAATCGAGCCGAGAAAACACCGTCCCTCTTGAACGTGCCAACCATTGAGTCGATCATTATGAAGGTAAGTAGCGCTCAGTACCTGTTCTTCTAACAATTTTTCTTTCTTTCTTTGGTTATGATTTAGACTCATAGTTCGAATATCAATAGATCTATGAAAGAGAACACGACTTTATCAGAGGCAAAGTGCGTGTCCGTGAAGATATTCTAGCAGAAATAGATCATCTTCGAAGAGCTCGTTATGCGTGGCTTGTAAGTTGCATGCAGATTGCCTTCATCTCATCCCTACTACATAACAAAGGCTGATTTTACAATATGGTTTCTAACAGAGGATGCAAGTATTACCACAACCATTCGTTCTGGGGAGTTGTAGACGATAAGTTGGAAGACTTGCGCACTAAGTCTGTCCGTTATCGTTATGCGTGAGTTTTACTTGTTTTGTTGTGTTTGTAATTCCCTTTGATTGATCATTTCACATTATGATTCAACACATTCTTTCAAAAAACAGCTACTTTCTCGTAGTTTTACGCTTTGACTTTGACCAATTTGATGGGAATAGGACCTTTACTGAAATCAAGGGAACCACCGACTTTGCGTTGCCAAGTGAAGATGAGGTTCAAGCACAAATCAAACACTTAGATCAGACTCACGGAGCTGTTATAGAACAACCAGAGGCCTCCCATCAAGAGCCCGAGTGATAGCATCACTTAGCTAGGTATGTAATATAAGAAGGATTTTGTTTTACTTTTTTACTTTGCAAGTATTTTTCATTCATCTTGTCTTCTGTCAGGTAGCTGTAACATTTTTCCTTTTCTTTCTTTTTCTTTCATTTTCTCTCATGTAAGATTTTTCCTTTTCTCTCATTTTATTTGGTTTGGAACATCTTCTTTTCCTTTTGTAAATACGTTTGGTTATTGTTTCATTTTGTTGTCAATGGAGAAACGCATCACTGGTTAAGCGTACTGCAAACAGCAATGTGGAGCAAATGAAAGCGCCGGCCTGCGAGCTGGACACAAAATTTGGAGCGCCCCTGATTTTCCACCAACCTGAAACCAGTTCAGAACCGGGCTTATAAGCCCAGTTCCTCCCAGGTTCGGCAGGGCACGTTCTACACACGTTTCCGCCTAGGCAAGCAGAACCGGTTCTTGACCAGGGGTCAGCCCTAGGTCAGGAACCGGTTTGGTGGGTTCGTGGTGTAGAAGAACGTTAGCATCAGAAACATGAGTTAAACCTGTAAGGATCGATGGGGGTGTACATTACGAGGCCAAGCATGGTCCCCAGACATGAGGTATGCTGAATGAAAGATCAGTCAGCTGGATATTCAAACATATCGATTGAACGCCAATAAATATGAGCTGGCCACATACAAAGCTTTATGGTTTCAGCACACACAACAAAGATGAAAACACCAATGAACTCGGAAATGCTGCTCGTCAGATGCGTTGGCTGTTTGTGGATGTGCTGATTGTCCTCTAGGGCGATGACGGGAAGTGTGTGAGGAATGCTTTCTGAATTCTTCTCTAAATACATGATGAAAGATTGACGATCGCAGAATAAGATTGATAAGATGTGAGTTGTAAAGAGAAGGGCAAGTGAGTCGAGTGGAAAAAATGGAACAATGTGAGGATTGATACGGGGGTAAAACGATTCTTGGTGCGATATATATTCAAAACAAGAAAGATGGCAAGAAAGGAACGAAACGACAATATCATTCTTGTCTGACTCAAAAGAATGTGTATTGGTTCCATAGATTCCAATCGCATTCTCAAGCAACAGGCACGTAAACACCTGCATTCTCCGTTTAGAATCTCATTTCCCTCCAGTACTAAAAAAGCGGGGCTGGGTGATCAAGCTCCAGCTCATAGTCCTCAATTGCAAGACTGCTACGCCAAGGTCCTGATTACATAAGCATGCCCTATTTTGCATGGTCTTGTGTAAGTTAAGTGACACATTGTCGTTGATCATTTACCTACCAACACAATAATCATTCGCCTCACTTCATCTCAGCAGATGCCACGCTGGGAAAAGTCTCCAAGATTAGAACATCCTCCAAGCCATTTACATGGTGTTTTCAGACGTCTTATTATTAATAAAAAACAAATGAAAAAAAAAACTTCAAAAATGGATATTAGATTGCAAAAGGGGAATAAGTGTTGTGCCTTATTTTACAAGGTCATAAATACCAATTTTAAGACCGTTCAGGCAACCGCAATCCAACCACCTTAAAAAACACGATCGGGGCTCTGCGTCAGGACGTTTGCACTTCTCGAGTTGAATTGCGCTATTGATCCCAACTAAGAGCAGTGAGTGGCTCCTGATTGATCTAACAAGACCACCACTGCTCTTAAAGAAGTCGTTTTGTCTCTCGTTGCATCTTCTATCCTCATTCATTCATTGCATCATCTCTATACCCTCTACCAATAAAGTCGTAATGTCATCATCTTTTCTTGCTGGTGTTGCTACCTATAGTCAAATTGTACAAAGTGTTTTCATGACACTTTTTGATCATGGCTACGCTGAGTTCTTATGCACATTATTTCTTGTCACCATAAGTCGAATTCCTTTTGCTTGTACGTTCATATCTTGTTTTCTCTGTTCTTAATTTTTTAAACTCATGCTTCTTCCCCAGTACTAAGTTCAACGGACATCAAAGGATTTCAACATGAATCAATTCTTATTGCTGCTGCCACTGAGTAAGCTCATTCAATACGCTATTATCAACTGGGACTGATTATTATCATAAAGTCATTAGACTAGCAATTTATTTCACATGATATCTTGCTAGGTTCCTTGGTACTGAGGTATATCTAGACTTTGGGACTACGCTGCTAGCCATTGTAAGTCATCTCCAGCATTGATACTGTTTTGAAATCAGCTAATCACAGTAATTTTGCAGTTTTCAGGGCGTATACCAAAATGCTGTATCATTATTCATTTTATATCTCAATTAGTTGGGGCATTCACCGCCATTCAACTCTTGTATCTTTGCTGTAGATGGAGGAATCCTTTAATATTCAGTTCCCAATCCCAAAAGGAAGAGGACTTCACGTCATTTGCCCAAGGTCCTGCGGGGATATGTGCCACCCTGCTGGATGAATCCTCATCAATATATATGTAAGATCCCTGATTTTTTTTGAGTCATCCCAAAAAGCTGACCTTATTCCATTAGTGTCGTGGGAATTGAAGCAGCTGTAGGCTTCATTATAGGAGCATTACAATCAGCAACTTCAAACCATGAAAATGGATTGCGTGCTTCCATCACTTTCAATATAACTTTGTAAGTCACCTTCAGTAAGTATCTTATTTATTCTCGTCTCCTTCTGATCAGCTGTTTTAAATCTTTTGTAGTGAAATGGGATCTGTCTTGCTTTTCAACCACCGCAGCCTGGTATTCAATCCTGTCCTGGAGGTGGGTGGCCAAATGGCGACAAGAATAGTATGGGGTGATATGGTTTTTCATAACCCTTGGAGAAATACTTTGATGATATCATCATCATTTCCAACACAACTGGTATGTTGGTCACTCTTTTTTGTTTTTCTCCGTATTTTGCTGATGAGAACCCCCAGCTGGGAGGCTTTTTGACCAATATTTACCTGCAGAGACGAAGAGTTTCACGCTTGTCTGAGGAGCTGGACAACGTGAATTCTGTGGCTTAATGGTTTCACTCTTTTCTTGTTACAATTGTATTACTTCTTTATCTTACAATTACGATTGTTTTCTGTTACAATGAAGTTGACACGAGTTCTGTTTTGAGACAAGAATGAAGAGATGCCTCACTGAAAGCCCATATGATCTTTGCCACCTAATAGCTGCACACCAACCGCCGCTAGCTTCGTACAGCTGACCACTAGTTTCTTCATTCGTTTCACTGGTCAGATAGCCGACCAGCGGTGCGACAAAGTCGGGCTTAAACGCTTGAACTCGCTCTTCAGGCCACATGGTAGCCGTCATCGCAGTTCCGGCGTTTGGAGCAATAGTATTGCAGAATATGTTATACTTCTTGCCTTCGATTGCCAGAGTCTTAGTTAAGCCCAGAATGCCTGCCTTTGCCGTACTATAGTTAGCCTATTGTGTATCGGACATCCAATCGGGAACCAGAGATGATCATCAGGTGGACTCATCTTTGTCACCTAAGTAGACTTGTTTTACATACCTGACCAAAGTTTTGATACAGACCTACAGCGCTAGTAGTGTTGAGTATCCTACCGAACTTTTGTTTCATGAAGATTGGCCACGCAGCATGACAAACGCTATAAGTTCACCTGAGATGAACCTTCTGAATAATATCCCATTCAGCGTTGGTCATCGAGATAAAGCTCTTGTCACTCAGTATACCAGCGTTGTTAACGATAACATGTAGGCTTCCAAAGTTGTCCAAAGCAGCCTTCACGACCTTCTGTTCATCCTCAACGGATGAAGTATTGGCAACTGCCTTAGCACCGAGATGTTTGATTTCATCCACCACTTTACTCGCGGCTTCCGAGTTCATATCGTTCACCACGACGTTCGCACCAAGCTTGCCATACATCAAAGCATAGGCTGTTCCTAGCTATCCTCAGGTATTGGAAGCGGAATGGATATGAGAAAAATGGTAATGCATTGGTTTAATATCAAGAATTACTCACCCCGTTGCCAGCGCCAGTGACCATCACAGTCTTTCCACGGTAAGTGAGCGGCTTTGACGACTGTGGATTGGTAGAAAGTTGCTTTCCTTGCTCCAAATAGTCTAAAAAATGGGCGTCTGTGATGTCTTCCGGATGCTCAGCCTGATCAAAATTGTTGATCTCGTCAAACCGAGCCATAATCTATAATAGAACCATGATACAAATAATATCATCAGGCGTGTGCTCAACAATTGGGGATTGTAGTCCGATGCTGAGAAGGAGACATACTGCGGACGGAGTAAAAGTGTCATCCGCTTCGAAGACTGCGCCTCGAGTTCTTTCCCAACGTAGCTTTCCGTACCATCCAGCTCCAGCTTCAAAAACTTGACCGCTCTCTTTGGTCTGGTCAGAGGCTCAGAATGCAACAAGGGGAACATTAGACTCTAGAATTCTTAGATGCTGAAGACTCTCAACTGGTTAAGGAAGCCAAGCAATATAGAGCAGAGCCTGATGAATATACCTTTGACGAGCAGGATTCACAGGGGCCAAAATCAATGCTCACAACTATGTGAGTGTTGTAGACTTTCCTGAAAACTCCAAAAAAGATTCATTTTGTTTCAGAATCATTCAATTCATGAGTTTGGTAGTGTTCAGGCAATCAGGCTGTTTTGCTCAGATTTTTCTTGGTGTTGCTGGAGAATTCTCATTTTCTTCTTGGATGAGCATTCTTCACAGGGGCCAAAATAGATACTCACATACATGTGAGCGTTGTAGACTTTTTGGAATTCTGCAAAAAAGATTCATTTTCTTTCAGATTGATTCAATTCACAATCTTGTTTGTGTTCAGGTGATCATCCTGTGGTTGTCATATTTTACTTGACATTTATTGAGAAGGCTCATTTCCATCTTGGATGAGCAATAACTGATTCCCAATGAGTACTCAGGATCAGCTCATGAGGCACTGAATACTCAGCAATTTGTTCAAAATGAAGATGAGCACATGAACTATACCTTCCTGAGGCTTCATTTTTCAGTGAAGAAGCCTGCCCAGGGGCGTCCCATTTGAGCTGCTCAGCAAATACTCAGTAGCATCCCCTGACTGGATCACTGATGGGCCGGACTTTTCTCAGACTTCCTTGCTAAGGAATGAAGCCTGATAAAAGCGTCATCCCATCTGCTCATTGCTCAGCTAATCCTCAGTGATATCCCTGGATAAAGTTTTTCACACTGAGGGGCTGAGATCAACTGAGCAGCCCCTCAGCCAATACTCAGTGACATCCTTTGGATCCTTCTGATCCGGCCAGGAATGCCCCTGAGGACTAGCTGAGCAGGCCCTCATCCAATGAGCAGTGAAATCCTCCGGATCCTCCTGATCTCAGGGATGCCCCTGAGGAATAACTGAGCAGCCCCTCATCCAATGAGCAGTGAAATCCTCCGGATCCTCCTGATCTCAGGGATGCCCCTGAGGAATAACTGAGCAGCTCAGTTGAACGAGCAGACGGGCCTCAGGCTTCATTCCCGAGCCATCAAGCTTGAGGCAAGCTTGGCGCTCTGTGATCCATCTGGGGGATACTTCAGAGACTTAGGTAAGGGAATACTCAGTTCAGCTCAGCCCCTAAGCTATACATTGGTGGCATCCCTTGGAGCTTACTGAACCAGGGAATGCCGCTCAGGATCAGCTGAGCAGATGGATCAGCCCTTCCTCAGACTTCTTTGCTCAGGAATAAATGCTGAGGAAGGCTTAGTTTGTCTGCTCAGTTCCTGATGATCACGTAATCAGCTGACAAACAGAAAGAAAAGGGAACAAATGGGAAACAAATTGGAAACAAATGGGAAACAAATGGGAACAAAACAGGAAAATTTCAACGCTCACATAGTTGTGAGCATCAATTTTTGCCCCTGTGCTTTGGGCTCAGTCTCCGAGATGAATATTCAGGATTCGCTCATGAGGCATACTCAGAACCGCTCAGAACCTCTCCAAGATGGAAACAAACTCTTTTTTTTCACCACCCTTCCCAATACATGTCAGCACTACACCACAAATTTACCCTGCTTTTGTTGAAATTTGGTTTGCGGGGTTCCAAAGAATCACGACCAGAACCCGGCTCAAATTCCGCGGGGTTTTTAGCATAGACCGGTTTTTTGACGGGTTGAGTTTGATATCTTCATTGTCCAAGTCTTGATTCTTTACCTTAGTCTTCAAATCTAACTTCAATCTTGCCTTCTTCTCCTTCTCCAATTAACTCTCGCCATCTTCCTTCTTCAATCTCTCCTTCTAAATATTTAATTACTTGCGTTCCTCCTGAATCTTTACCTTCTGATCATCCTTGTACATTTTTAGCTTGTACTGGTTATGGTCCTGCTCAAGCTTTTTGTTAAATGCCCTCTTTCTTTACTTTTGACTCTTCTAGATTTACACCTTGAACTCAACACTCACATTCTCCAATTCATCACAACTGCTCAAGACCAACGGATTGGTGAAGTTCCTAACACTGCCAGGATTAAACACTGTCCCTAATGGAATAATGATCACTTTTGCACTAATTGCTTAGCATTTATATGGCCAAAATTAATTATCCCCAAAAAGCAACACATTATCCCAATTAGGACAGTGTTTAATCCTGGCAGTGTAACCTCAACGACCAATGACCTATTCAGTTTCTAACGTTAGTTCCCAAACCTTCTCTTCAGCCGATCAACAATAACATAAAAAGGATGATTTTTCCCTTTTCTTCTCTGTATATATATTAGATCGCACTTGGTTTTGCAAGAGTTTGGAGACAAGTAGATGCAGAAGATCAAATCTTAGGAAGATTAGCAACACAAATTGCTAATAAATTAATGGGAAAATATAAAGCATTCTTTGATCCTAGAAGTATGAATTTTTAATTGATTAATAAGAACTATAACGATCACTTTATGAATAAGCTGATGAGTAATAATTGTTTTTTTTCCTTTGGAAGTTGATATAGGTGATTATGTTGTTGTTACAAATGCTAGATTAATTAAAGTCACAGGAAAAAAAGAAGCCCAAAAGATTCATTATTCTCATAGTCAATATCCAGGAGCATTAAAAGAAACACCATATTCAAAACTATTAGAACAAAATCCACCCATGGTTTGTTTCTTCTTTTTTCCCATTTCCCAATCAATTTTTTACTAAACCTTTGATAAACTTTTTTTTGTTTTTTGTTTTAAAGATTTTAAGACAAGCAGTTTCAGGAATGTTACCAAAAAATAAAACAAGAGATAGAAGATTAGAAAGATCATCAATTCATGCTGATGAATCTCATCAATATCAATCCAATCTATTCAAAGATTATACTAAACCTAATTTCAATACTACAACAACATCATCATCTCATTCTTGAATCGATCAGAACTTGCAATTATACTCTTTTCAATAATTCCTAGATCCATTACATGTTGAGTGGTTACTCAAAGAACAATGATTGTTTGGTTTTCTAGGATCATCCTTGTACAGAGCTTTCATAAAATATCAAATTTTTAACTCGGTTTTGATTACTTTGATCACTGAAATATTTAAATCTAAACCGAATTTGACTCTGATGTAAAAATATAACCTCAATGACCAATATGAAAGAGAGTTTATAAAATTTGAGCCGGGTTCCGGTCGTGATTCTTTGGTACCCCGCAAACCAAATTTCAACAAAAGCAGGGTAAATTTGTGGTGTAGTGCTGACATGTATTGGGAAGGGTGGTGAAAAAAAAGAGTTTGTTTCCATCTTGGAGAGGTTCTGAGCTGTTCTGAGTATGCCTCATGAGCGAATCCTGAATATTCATCTTGGAGACTGAGCCCAAAGAATGCTCATCCAAGAAGACAATGAGCATTCTCCAGCAACACCAAGAAAAATCTGAGCAAAACAGCCTGATTGCCTGAACACTACCAAACTCATGAATTGAATGATTCTGAAACAAAATGAATCTTTTTTGGAGTTTTCAGGAAAGTCTACAACGCTCACATAGTTGTGAGCATCGATTTTGGCCCCTGTGAATTCAGCGGCAATAGGCCGCAATGCGCTTGCACAGGAGTATACAGGCGGTTTGGGGCCGAGACTTGTGGTCGCGGTACCAGTACTCGACCCGAGTAGACGGAGCTTCATTGAGCCCGCAGGTGAAGGTTTTGGTACCGTGAGGGTACATTAACAGCAAGCGTGATTGATGAAAATGAGAAAAAGGTTGATCAACGATGAAAGTGGATTATGAAATTAAATTGTAAAAGACTGATTACCATTCACTTCATCAGTCAAAAACCATTCTCATCATCAACATCATCAACAAATCGAAGGCTTCAATCAAGACTACAATCAATATCAAATCCAAGAGAAAACTCAAAAAAGGATATCAAACTTAATTTATTCAGATCAAAAGCCATGTCAGAATTCGATCAGTATCTAGAGGATGATGACTTTGATATAGCTATCTTTGATGCTGCCCTTAATGCTGCCAAGAAATCATCGGCATCAAATCAAACTCAACAAAACTCTAGTCGAACGAACAATCCGATTCCTAGACCAACTCAACGTGAAACTAATTCCAGTACTCAGACTCAAGTTAGATATAAACAACAGACTATCTTTGGAGCCACTCAGGTCCCCGAAAAACCAAAGCGAAGTAGTCAACAAACTTCAACCCGACGAGTAATTAATCCTACTCAAAATCCTATTGCTCAAACTCAACTTCTTCCTCGTGTCAAGGCAGTTAAGAAGTGGGATAGAGTTCAATCTATTCATTCACTCGCAAGAGTCATCAGTAATGGTAGAACCACATCAGCTCTCAACAAACGTAAAGCTAAAAGACCTTTTGATGAAGAAGATCAAGATGAAGGGATCTTATCAGATGATTCAGAGACTGAAAGATTTTTACAAGCTGCTCAACAAGTTGAAGATCAAGGTGCTGAGATTCCTATGCATCTGTCATGTGATTCTGAAGAAATTAAAACTTGGATTTATAGTATCAACAAACCTAAACGTAAATATCAGTATGATATCGTTGCCAAGGCTCTCTTCAACAACTGTCTGGTAAGTCTTCCAACCGGCTTGGGGAAGACGTTTATTGCTGCGGTCGTCATGCTTAAGTGCGCGAAACTCAACCCACTCGTCTCCTTTCTTTAACATGACTGGCGTGAAGATCTTTTGAATCTGATTCGATACTGACGTCTTGATTTCTTTGGCATTACTATCACAGCTTTTATCGATGGTATCCTCAAGGCAAGATCTTATTTCTTGCACCTACCAAACCACTTGTACAACAGCAGGTCAGTTTGATGATCTATCAACAAGCTGTTTCCAAAACGGATATTCGAAATTGATAGGAATCAACATCCACAAACCCCACAGATCGAGGCTTGTCATTCTATCGCAGGTATACCATCACGAGACTGTCTCACCCTCACTGGTTCAGTTGCCCCAGCAAAACGAGCCAAAGTTTGGGATCACAAACGCGTTATCTTTTCAACTCCTCAGACTGTAATGAACGATCTTACTAAAGGACTCTTGAAACCTCAAGATGTAATCTGTGTAGTAGTAGACGAAGCTCATCGGGCAACTGGAGCATACGCATATTGTGTGGTGATCAAATCTCTCATGAGATTCAACCCTCACTTTCGAGTTCTCGCTCTGACTGCTACCCCTGGAAGTGATCCTGAGCGAGTTCAAGAAGTCATTGATAATCTTCATGTGAGCATGATTTTGATTCATCTCTTCTCTTGTTGACAAACCTAAAGATAAACCAACTCATCTAACATTCTTTCATCAGATCGGTCACATTGAAGTACGTACGGAAGAATCAATGGATATTAAGCCTTACACCAAGCATAAGGAAATCGTCCTCGAAGTCATTGCAGTCACACCTGAGCTTGCATCAATTCGAGACAAATGGGCGACCCTCATGCAACCGTTCATCAAACAATGTGATGCCCTTTTCCGTGGTTCTAAAGATCCTACTCTTATACATCCTTACAGTGTCACCTCCGCCGTTAATCAACTCCCAAAGGAGAGAGGATATCTGAGACCCAACTTATCACTCCTTGGAAAGATGGCATACGTGATGGCGAAACTTTTGGAGTATTCTATTCCGATAGCACACGAGAAGATGGCCGAACTTAAACATGAGCCATCTAAGGCTGCCAAGGGATTATGTAGTTTGGTTGGCTATAAGTCACTGTTATATGATATTGAGGAAATGATGAGATTCCCAACTTTCTCACCTCATCCAAAGATGGACAAGATGAAAGCTTTGATCATCGAATTCTTTATTGGAGTCTCTGAACGACAAAAAGGACAGAATAAAGATAAACAAGGCACTAGTCGATTGATGGTGTTTTGTAATTTTAGGGATGTGGTGACTGATATTGTAGATTATTTGAATATGGAACAACCTTTGATAAAAGCTTCGGCTTTTATTGGTCAAGGTACTGATACTAAAGGAAATCGGGGTATGACACAGAAGCAACAGGCTGAGGTGATCAGAAAATTCAAAGCGGATGAATTTAATGTGCTTGTAGCCACTTCGATTGGTGAAGAAGGCTTAGATATCGGTGCCTTGGATTGTATTATATGTTATGAGGCTCAAAAGAGTCCGTTGAGGATGGTAAGTCACATTTCTTCGTCTCAACACCGATCTTCTTCTCGAAATTGACCCACTGGCCTTTTTGTTTTTTAATTCCTGAAACAAAGCTGCAACGATTAGGGCGTACAGGTAGAAATGAGGATGGTAAAGTGATTGTTCTTATGTCACAAGGCCGAGAGGAGCTCAACTGGGAAAAAGCTAAAGATCAATATCAACACGTTCAAAACGCATTATTATCAAAGACAGTCTTAGAGCTCTTTGATGACTGTGAAAGACTTATACCTGAAGGCGTACGACCGGTGCCAGTTGACAAGGAGCTTGACGTTCAACCTTACATTGCTGAAGAAGTGGAGCTTGAGAAAGTCATCGTTTCGAAGGATAAACCTGCACGGAAGAAAAGGCCGGGAATCGAAGATCTTCCACCAGGCGCTAGACTTGGATTCGTTACTGGTCAAGACTTTCAACCGATTGCAAAATCGATTGTAGATCGGGCTCAGGCCGCATTATTGGATAAAGAACAAACTGAGGTTTTGAAAAGTCAATGGTGTCGTAGCGTTGATCCTGATTGTGTTCCTCGACCGATCGATGTTGATCAAATGTCGATTCGGTATCACCCTACGACCACTAAACTTGGTAAGAAGCTCAATTCCGCTAGCGATCTTGGTGGACCTCGGTCTAGAAAGTTTTCTACGGTGATCGATGGTATGAAGGATCTCGCTCATGATGAGGACGTATATCATAACTGGAAGACGACCATGACAAATGCTTTTGATGAGAACCATGTGATTTGGTGGCCGGATGAGCTGAAAGGTTCAGGTGCAAAGAGGCCATTCCGACACTGTCGTGGAACGGGTGAAGTGGTACGAAGGACGTGGAATAAATTTCAATTCAAAGAGGGCGAAAGTGGTAACCTACCTTCGCAGATTGAAGTCATGAGCTCCAATCTTAGTCAAATTGGAACCGCAAGTGACGCAGTCCAATTCCCCGAAGGATTGATCGGCTCTCCCGATCTTGCTCATAAGCGCCATCGGCTCGATTCTGACTTGGACGATGATTTACCTGATTTGAATGAGATATTAGAAGACCCTAATGCTCCACCCAAGTCTGATTCGTCAAGTGACGTCGTGCTACGGGAATTGCAACCGACCCCTAACAAACGCTCTGTTCACCAGAGGAGCCCGTCTCTTACAATACTCTCTCCCAAGCATAATTCATCCTATTCGGCTCTCGAGTTGGAACTCCACAACGAGGGTGTCTTAAGACACTGGTCTCCCGATCCAGTGGTCTCTATGAGCCGACCATCTGACGACCCACTTGAGATCGACCACGAAATGGATCATCATGAGCCTATCCAACTTGATTGTGCTTCTGTATCTCATACTCGCACACCGGCTCATGAACCTGTATCAACGAAAAGGCCGCCTGTATCACCTTCCCCAGTACCGGTCAAGCCGATCTCACAACGAGCGCCTATACGAGTATCAGAAGATGAATTTGACATGTCATCAGACTGGGATCCCTCGGCACTAGCAGAATTAGATGAGATCGAACAGTTACATACAGTACAACCTATGAACCCTCCTGCTATACCTTTCAAACCGAATCCATCCGCTACCAATCTACCACCTAAAACCCCAATGGGTACGACGAAAGTGGCCTTGGGACAAAAGATGAAACCGATCAGGTTGATAGATGAAGATGAAGATATGTCACCATTAGTGGTCCGAACCAAGCAACGAACACATCGACCTGCTCTCACAAGTTTGAATAAGTTTGAGAATGCTGATTCGATTTCTACAACTCAATCTACATCAAGATTGGATCCAAGTACAAACTCGGTATCAGGAGAGAAGAATGGAATACTTTGTGAAGATAGTGAGGAAGAACAGAATCATCAAGATGATCCGGATGTTCAATTTTTGGGACCGGAATTGACACAGATGCCAAGATTAGCATCTAGGAAGTTGAGAAAGATGACAGAGGCTGAGAGTAAGAATAGGGTGATTGTTGAAGATAGTGAGGAAGAAGAAGAAGGATGTCATGAAAGAAGAAGAGCAATAAGTCATCACACTCGATTTTTGTCGCCGGATGGAGTTGAGAAGGGTGCGGTTGAGAAGAGATCTAAGAAAGGTAAAGAAAAATCTGTAGAAGATGAAGATGAAGAGATTGACTCACGGAAGAAAAAGAGCGAGAAGTCTAAGGGAGTCATGAAAGGTAAAAAACGTGGACATGATTGGGCTTATAATAATGCATTGTAAGCGATCTTCTAGCTTATACCTGTGACTTGTATTGCCGAGAATACTAATAATCAGATCAACTTTTTCTTAAACGTGACGAATTTGACTAGGTTTGATCTTGAAGCGTCTCAATCTGATCATTCATGTACATCAGGTGAAGGTAAAAGGAAAGGTAAAGGTAAAAGAAAGAAAACCAAAAGAGAATCATCATCAGAAGGTGAAATCCCATCAGAGAATTCGATTGATCGAGATTTCTTAGTAGATCATTTATCATCTAATCAAAAAGGAGATAAATCAATGACATCGTTTTATAGAGCAAGTATTATGTCACAACATCCGATTGCATTATCTAAATTTGAATCTAAACCTAATCAATTTAATGGAAAATATAAATGGAACACACCTGGAAAACTTACATCTAAAACTCATCAACGTCCTTCAAAGGTAGTGATGGATACACCTGGAGCTAAGAAAGAAGATGATCATTGGAGTTATGATTCGTTTTGTGTAGCTGATGAAGATACAGTTGAATATGAAGAAGGAGCTGATCGAACTAGTGAGTTATGATTTAGTGAACCTTTAATAACTTTTTAAATATGTATATCTGTCGTCTTTTGTATCCTTTTTTTTGTGGTGGGTTCTTTGGTTTTTGTAATGTTTATACTTGGCTTGGAATTCAAGGACTTCAGATCATTTGTTTGTTTTAGAATTTTTTCTAAATATTGATACAAGGTTTTTTTGTTCACTGGGATTGAAGATTAGTGATAAGAACTGATAAGTAAAATACATATGTAGAAATCCAATATAAAGTTTGTATCTTTCTTCAGGGATTCGCAAGCTGGTCTTGAAGAGTTCTTTTTGTTAAAAGAAATCGTGTTTTATTTGTGCGATGTAGTTGTTTGTAGTTTGAATTCTATTGAAAAGAATTGAAGTTATTTGTTTAAAAAGTGGCCGTTTTTTACATTTTTAATGATACAATATTTGATTAAAGAAATGTCGTACAAGATAGAGACTCTAATCAATTTTTTCCAAATATTTGATTTGATGATTGACTTTTCATCAAAAGTAGCTTTCATATTTCTAAAACCTCTTCAAAAGCATCTTAAAATTAATGTATTTCCGTTGATGTCATTCCAACTTCCTCGTCAATTTGCTTAAGCTTTCATTAGCGTAACACAAGCTCCATCATATGGGAGGGGATGGGGAACTTATGCCACCTACTTGAAATATGATTGTACTCCATAATGATACCTCAATTACTTCGGTCTTTGGTACTTATACATCGAAATGAACAACAGATGCTTTTGTAAAAAAACTTGGTTTCTCTTCGTCACCCACAATTGCCGGTGTGGTGGTCATTTAGAGAAGAGCCATGAAGCAATGTGAATTATATGTTTCTCTCACCATCAGCCGGGCTTGACAGACCCTGGACTCCTAGGGGCATCTATTCACGAATAGGTGACACTCAGATATGGTAAGTTCAAGATATACGGGCCCAAGATTGGTGGGCTGAATATTCCAAGAGAAGAATTATCGATAACACGGGGACAGGGTATAACAGTTGGACTTCTTTCATGAGGTGTGGAGAATAGTCTCGATATATCCCATTACAATCTCATCGCAACAGAGAAGAGATTTGTATCTGAGAGCATATACTTTGTTGTCTAGTAGTACTAGTAGAACGTAACTTGCAAAACAAAGGGGAAGATAATCCTAATATCATAGATTCATGTTCACTATTCTCGTCATATTCTTAATCACCTTGTGACTTCAACCCCACCTTGGAAGATCAGGAACACATCCACCAAACGATAAATATCTATTTTAACCCTCTAGCTAAATATGATGGAAAGTCACTATACATTTCAGAGAACACTTAATCACGGCCTTTTCACCACGTTACTTTTGCCTTTCGTTGAATCTCAGGAGTCCTTTGAGCTTTTGAGGCTGCTTCGCTTTAGAAGATTAATTGCTGAGGAATAATGATGAGTTGCGCGGGTATATAAGCTTCAATGATCAAAGAAATTCAAGGGGTGGAAATTCCTTCGCGTCTTTGAACTCGCGCCTCATCGAACGATCTACAAGAAAAAATCACCTTACCACATCATCAATCACTATAGTCATTTCCTTTCAGCTTCATCTTCCAATCGCGATATATCATGCCTTGCCATACCAATCGTCCTAAGCCCACCCTCACAGCATCTTTCGCCTTCAATGACTTACTTGACTTGATTGATAACAACATCGAGACTTTTGACATGCCAGATGGAAACTCCTCACCTACCAATGCCGTAGTTTCGCTTGCTTTCCCATCTGACGATGACCTCACGCCACCCACTATCACCTTTACCAATGCCTTTACCCCACTTGCGACTTCATCCTCGCTGAGCGAAGATTCCGCGTCACAAACCCCTTCTGAATTGACAACCACACCGGCTCCACTGCCGTCGTCGACTTACACCATCCCAACATCAACAGCTCCTTTACCGACCGCTACCTCAACAGACTATTTCTCATCGAGCCCATCTTCGACTTCAAGTGCAACAGAAAACAGTATTCCCACATCTACCTCTCCGCCTGCCCCACTTGCGACTGCTGACTCACAGGTTTCACCGCCCCCTGATCAATCAATGTATGTTCAATTCTACCTGTTTCAAAGAGTTTGAAAAGACACTGACCCACGATTTTTTTTTCTGTTCTAGAGACGAATCTACACCTGCAATCAAAATTGTTGGCATCATCTTCGCAATCGCTGGAGCTTTCATTTTAATCGCATTTATCATAAGATCAATCATCAGATACAAACGAAAAAGAAAATCAAAAATAAACGATTTAGAACAACTTCCTAGTCAAAACTCATTAAATTCATCATCGAAAACTGCAAAATCCTCTATTAGTTCAAGGAATCAAGATAAACTTAAGAATCAAATTTCATATCCCATCACAATCCCTGAAAATTCATTTCATCCATTCACTCCTCGTCCTTTACCAGCTGGGCTGCCCCCTCGACGTATGATTCCGGTTTCTAAACCTCTGAGGATGACACAAGGTCGCAGAGGTATAGGTTCACTTACACCTTCATCTTCAGCTCTCACGCAGATGCCTACTCCCCGATTACCTCGAGCTCCAAAATCAATACGTACTATCTATCCACCGCGTGGCCGTACCAACCTTAACTCTAGTGGAAGTAGCTCTGATTCAATGTTAAGTTATCCTACTACAATTGAGAGCAAAGTTGATCCGGAGGGAGTAGCTCAAGTCAATGCACCTATACGTCTTTGGCCTATTACTGAATCGTCAAAGCGTACACGACTTGTTAAAAAATGATCTCAAAGTGAACTTCATCATATCCTAAGTTATATCATGCCCCTTTTTGTTTGTATCCTTTAAGAAGTTTCTTTCTACTATATTCGTTCTTCGTGTTTCTGTTATATTTTTTTGTTGATAATCTTTCTTTTGTGATTCTCTATCAAAAGTGGGCTGTAGCCTGCTCAAGCAATAGTATGTATCGTTTTGTAATTAGAAAGTTCTTGATAATTATTCGCAACATGTTAATTTATACGATCGTTGGTATATGCATTCAAACAAATAGACGTTCTCGCAAGAAAATGTCGGAGTCAAGATCATTCGGACTTCAAACTTTTCTATTGAGAGATAAGAGCCCCGTAGAAGGTCAGAGCATCCTCTGAAAGACAAAAAAGTCTAATCAAGCTCAGCAGTAAAGGACGTGAGTAGACTTGAGTTCCGTCACCAAGTATCAAAATCAATGGTCTAGCTTAACACCAGCGCATCGTCGCGGGGAACAGCGGGGTGCGGTAGACTCCAAGGGACGCCCGCCGCTTACAGGGACTATTTCAGTCGAGTGTACTAGAGAGCATGGACTGATCAGAGTAAAACTCGTCTCTGTTCGGCGCATCGTAGTTCCAGAAAAAAAACATCTATGTATAGGGGCAATCCATTGCCCAAGTTGCCCAAGATGTCAAGATTCGTAATGCCTTCATGACATCGTCTATGGGCCGGAATTGTAAGATTGCGATCTCAAGAGCATTGCCAGCGTGGATTCGTGAACGTCACATTTTCTTAAGTTTCCTGTGGAGCTTGACTATATACACCCAATTTATGATGGTATCCATAGTACTACAAATGTGGTCGGTCTCGCAAACAATTTTAAATATGGTGGTAGACCATCAATCTGAGCCTTTTGGTCGTTTGATCTCTTACAACCTGCCGAACAGAGTGCGCAGCGGCCAGCTCAAGGCTCATCACACCTTGCTTAATTTGCAATTGCCTTTGATATCGGCTCAAATCCACCTAATGGTGTCCCAGCCTTGAATGTAACCTTGAGCCCAGCGTATTCTGCTTTAGATAGGGTTGGATTCAACGCTTGAGTACTTTGAGTTGCGTTTGGTGAATCCAATAAATAAATATAGCTCCGTCTGGCCAGTGAAGGGCAGCACTTCAAACTCATCATCATCAGCTTAGCACTTCATTCATAAGCCCACTCAGGAGCCACCTTCGGCGCGTCAAGGATACTTTCAAGCTCTTTGGCTGAACAACACTAGTTGAGTCGAGCCTTCATACCCGCTCAATCATTGTTGAGTGCCGTCACTTTTAAGGATCGCGGTTCTTGCTTTAGTCACCTAATCTCGAGCTTTCACTTTTCGAACAAATGTAAAAGCAGTCAAAAGTTGCAAATTCATTTCTGTCAATAAGGACCAGGCGCAGATTCGAGCGATTCGTTACTATTTGAAGTACATTAGAGTGGTTTTTGGCTTTGGTATCAGCAGGAAGGTTAAACTATAGGACGAGTGACAGCCTTGTGGATGTCACTCAGTCACCTATCTAATCCCATGCCTGGTGTTTGAGATACCTCGATGACATGCCGATGATTGAAACTTCATCCTGGCTGCCCGATTTCACCTGCCCCCTTCTACAAATCCTCTTTTACATATTTCAAGTGGGCAAACCCATAGCTATCATTCGTGTCATCTGGGTGAAAGGCACCTTGAAAGCCTCGATTAAAGTGCAGATGAGCACTTGAATCCAGTGATGTGCACTCTAAACCAGTCTCCAAATAGAAAATAGACTGGTTTTTGACGTCCTGCGCAGTTTTCTCATCACGAGATAACAGAAATAGCGATAGCAGAAAAAGGAATAGAAAAGCACCTTCCTATTCCTTCACTAACAAAAGGACTGGCTGCGTAAAAGCCCCCAATGCTGCGTTTGCCCGCGTCATCGGCTGTGTAGATGACGTCGAGCCTCACTGAAACTATAGGAGGCTCGACGTTTTAAAACGAATGTTAAAGTTGATCGGACTGTGCACGACGTCTAAAAGTGGTCCTTTGTCTACTTTGCAAGCGAAAACGTGAAAAATCTGGTAAAACGAGTACCATATCGACAAAATAGTAATAACGAATCGCTCGAATCTGCGCCTTCTCTCTAATATCCCCTCAAGAATTTTTACTATCCTGCTTTCTCGCTGCTTGATACCTTGAGCTGATTCAAGGTAGAAGAGATGGGCTAAGGACAACCTCAAAACGTATATGATAAGCTTGAAGCTTGAACTCATTCTTCATCTACGCACATCATCTCTGATAAAACCGCGCCCACTCTTCAAATCTTAAAAAACGCTATACCTCTCAACTCAAAAGCTTTTTAAGCATAGAATTATCAAAATGACCACTTTCATCCCTTACGAAAGCGCCGTTCCAAATACCTCAAACAGTTCCTTCAGCGAGATACCCGTCGGCGATAGGGACCCTCATACCTCCACAACTGTTACTCCTGAAAATTCAATCCCACATAACCTTCAAGGAATCAACAATGACAAAGCGTCAGCCAAGATTCCAACCAAAACTTTGCCCACGCACATCCCCCAACTCATCAACACTTCGCCAAACCAGAATAGATAACTCTTCAGCTGAAGTTCTTGCGGAAGCGCCACAACTAGCACATACATCTGAAGTTGAACCGTCGATAATTTCAAACTTTACAGAAAAACCACATTCTTCTGACACTTTGGATTCATCCTCTATCATTAACAAAACGGGATCTTTAAACTTGAACACGATTCCCCTACCATCAAATCCGACGACTGTCACTCAAACACAGTAAGTCAATCTTCATCAGCTCAATCCTGTCATGAGCCAAAGAAATATTAACCTTCTTTTGATTGTTTTTGCCTTTCTAGGGATTATACAAAAGAGTCACTCAAGATCCTAGGTTATATTACCCTCGCATTTGCCATCTTCTTTTTTATAGGATTAATTCCAATCATAAGAAAACATTTAAAAGAAAGAAAACAGAGAAAGTTAAGCGAAGTTGAATTTGATGAATTTCAACGTTCATTAGAACACTCTACAGATCCAGTTGAAATCAATAGAAATTATAGACTGAAGAAATACCCGATTCCAGCTATGAGAAGGTCTTCTAGTTCGATTATCTCTTATTCACGTCACCCTCGAGGTCTTATGATCCAAACTGATCCAATCGATTTTTCGACTCCTCGTACTTCCTTGACTCGACCGCCTCCAGTTAGAAAACCAAATGTTCAACATCAAAGCTTTGTTTCTGATCTTAGTTATCCTACTACTACATATAGTCTGAATCTACCGATAAGATATGAACCAACAGATTAAATGAAGAATGTTTTTTTGATTTGCTGCAAAGAATGAGGAATATCCAAACTTGTAAAAAACTAAAATTTATCACACACCTTGAAATAACACCTTGATGATGTACTCGAGTGTAATGACCCATGAACCCATCTGATGACAAACACTTCATGCCTTTACAGCCAATTTGACAATGATTGTTTTTTTGCAAGGCTTGTCATGGTGCTAAAGCTGAGTTTTGTCCTGACCAATTTTTTTTCTCTGAAAAATTGTAGAATGGAAAGACTACAAACCATGTAAAATAGCTTTTTGCTTGGTTTTGACCACTTTCTGCAACAAAAGTTGTCAATTATTCTCAGATTGGCTGTAATATTCTGCCCACAATTGGGACAAGGTCATAACAATGTGTATCTATTGCAGAAACTCCTCATGATACTTATTTCTTGTTGGCCATATATCAGTGGGTAAAAAGCACACTGGTACGCCCTAGAGCAATAGTTCAGTCAAACTTGGGATATTCACTTGCGCATCACGAGCAAGAACTCTCAGCCACTTTAGCAGCCTATCATCCATTGGCTCAGTACAGCCAACCCTTGAACTAAGCATCTAGTATATATGCATATTATAGGGTATACAAAGTTCGTTCTGGAAATTTCCAGACATCTTTTTCCAGAACACCAGAAGCCTCCTGCTCTTCTGGAAAACATGCAGTGTTGGTTATTCTAAGGGCCCGTTCGGCTGAGACCCAAAAACGGTTTTTGGCCAAAAACCCCACCAAAGCCAAAAACTGTTTTTGGGTCAAAACTGTTTTTGGGTTTTTCCAAAAACGCCGGTGTTCGGCAATTTCAATTGACCCAAATACAAAAACAGTATTTGATCAAAAACAGTCAAAATCAAAAAACAGCCTCAAGGCTGTTTTTCAAGCCAAAAAGACTTTTTGGCCCTTCACCTCAATCCACCGATCGACGCCAGGAATTCACCACCTCACCATCTACAACCTCACCACCAACACCACCACTCTCTTAATCCCTTCACGCACCATTCTTTCCGCCAGTTGTCCATTTTTCCTTTCTCTCTACAACAATGCAATCAAGAATCAGATTGAATTGAATAAACTTGATTTAAAGAAATCGATTTTGTAGCAAAATAAGACAAATATCAAATCACGTTTAACTACATATCCAAATCGAAACAAACCAAAGATTAGATCTAATTCTCAATCTTCTTCTCTAGAACATTCCTCTTCATCTCAACAACCAATGCCTTGAAGACCAAAATGTATTTTATTTCATTCTAATCATCTAGAAATAAAATCTGATAGGAAAGCATACAAAAAGTTGATTTTATTATCTGATGTTGAGAATCATATCTTTGATTTCCATTGATACCATTGAGCAATTTGTTGTGAATAATATTCTTTGTATGTCTGATATGACTTTTGAAAGGTAAGAACGACACTCCATGTCGTTTTAAATCGTGCGATGCGAAGTGTCAAGAAAAGGATTGATGAATTTGGTTGTGACCAAACAGTTGAATGGTATGGTCAACGATGATCATTTTGATCTTTTGTTGACCTTTTTGGTCGACTGTTTGGTAATCTAAAAAAGCCAAAAAACGAGTTTCTCTATCCGCCCCTGAAAAACTCTTTTTCAGGGGCGGATAGAAATTTTGTTTTTGTGTAACAATTTTTGGCTAAATCAGCCGAACGGGCCCTAAGCTTCAGAATACCATAAGTTCAGAACACACCCAAAAAAAACTTCTGGTGTTCTGGGGAAACACTTCTGGAAATTTCCAGAACCATATTTGTATACCCTAATTATACACTTTGGAAATTGGGCGCTAATTTTTGCATCTGCCACTATCTGCAATTTTTTACTTCAAATTTCAAAACAATTTGTTAATGATTGACTTGATTGTCCAGACATATAAAGCTAGAAGTTACCAACTTGAAGAAAAATAGTAGGATCCACATGGTCAAAAGTGATCACTTTAAGAAAAAGCCTCAACCAGGGGGCAAACAACACATGTTAAAAGAAACCCTTTCCAATTTCAAGACGCACACAGTTCTTATCATATACCATACTTCAACGTGTATGACTTCCAAAGACAGCTTTTTTCTCATAATCGGAACAACACATTATATTCTTGTAATCAGAATATTAGAATCAAATTAATGATTAAATATATTAACATATATATAATTCTTCAAATACCAATGGATATTTCTTTTGATACCATACAATTTTTTAAACTAACAAAAAACCAATATTTAACCCACAACAACCCTTTTTCAGCTACCAAAAAGAAAGTATAAAAACAAAAAAACAAAAAACATATATACATTTATCTCTCAAAATAACCTTTTTCCATTTATTTATACTTTTTTTTAGGTTCTTGATCATCATATTTTACTTTTTTTAATTTTAGCAGTTTCTAATTTCCAAATATCAATCATTGATTTTCTCTTTTTCTTTCCTCCTTGATTCTTCGCACCTGCCATTTTTGAAATAGGTAATCCACCTTGGATCTCTTTAGTTTTTTTCCCCTGTTCTTTATCACTATCACTACCATCACTACTATCATCATCACTATCATCATCACTACTACTACTTTCTATAGGTTCAGTTGCAGGATAAGATGGCTTTTGATTTAAAACGGTTATTGGTACTTCGAAATCATCAGGTTTAAATGAATTTAATGTTTTTCTTCTACTGCCTGTTGGTCTACTTTCTTTTAAATCTTTGGTCATCTCTTGAGTTCTCGACGAGATTGATGACGGTTTACTTATATTTTCTAAAGTTGTAGTCTTTACTTTTTGTGCTGATGGTGGTGGTTTCAGGTCATTCGGGTCTTCGTCAGATGAACTTTCTTCATCCGAAGATTGTTCTTCTACTTGTGGTGTTTGCACGGCAATGTTACTTTGAACTATATTTGCGTGACTTGACGGTGGTTCCTCGTCGGTATCAATAGACTTGGGGCTGTCACCAGCTTTAGTATCAGGCTTGTGATTGCTCACCGTAGCAAGGCCAAGCTTCCCGTGTGAAGGTAACTTGTTCAATGATCTAGTCGCCATTACATTTTCTTCTTCTGACTCGCTTTCCTCATCTGAAGTCTGTACTCGAGAAGTAGTGATAGGCGGATGACTAGAAAGTCGAGCAGAAGAACCGGTGGGAGATGTCTGTTTTCGGCTTAGATAATCATCCTTTGCTTCAACCAGCAGATTACCTTGTGGCGAGATTTTAGTATTTTGGGATTTTGCAGTGGTGATGTTCGATGGTTTGACCAATTTTCTCTTGACTTTTTCAGGACTCGATTGTGGCGCTGTCAAGATTGGTGATGATGATGAATCGTGAGATAAACTTGTCTCATGCGCACTATCATTAGGCTTATCCTATCAAAAACTCCGATCAGCTGAGTTGTCTCATCTACAAGAACTTTTTAACACACACACCTTTGTTGTTGTGAGAGGGGAAAGATCACTGATACTTGGTTTGATTCTACCAGGGTTACAGAGGGACTCTAAACCTTCTTCACGTTCGAGGTCTAATGCGAGCGTGATTGCGTCGGCGGTTTGACTGGATTCAAGTTTACTAGATGTAGGCGAAAGATTGGTGACCTGTTTAACACAGCTTAGATTACCCACCCTTGCGGTTTGATCAGGTCGGATCTCTGGCGACCTTCGAGGTGACCGTTGAGTGAAGATATCAATTGTTGGTGGGGCGGCGGCTTGTTGGACGATCGGCACTCCTTGTGCGTTCGGAGTCGAAGCTGCCTCTTCATCATCACCATCTTCTTCGTCTTCTTCTACACCAATACCGAAGGTCGTTGGATTCAAAGCCAAACCAGAAGCCACGTTGAGGGAGGCTGAAATTGGGTTGAGCGGCAAGCCTCCCTCCTCCTCCTCACTATCTTCATCTTCAGAGCTATCATAACGCCGCCCATTTGATCTTTTAAGACTAGGATGTTCTCGTGACTCTTCATCTTCATCTTCAGGTTCATCGCTCATTTGACTCTCGTCATCTTCCTCATCCTCTTGTAAATTCAATAAATCTTGGGTAGATGGTTTAGGCAACTGACTCGACAATCTTCGAATTTGATCACCGAGGCTTTCTGTCTCATCAATCACCACTTTCTTCGGTATTGAACTAGCTTCCGGATTTTTCAGATCTTTGATTTTCTCATGTACAGGTTGGCCACTTTTTGCTGTCACGGGTGTCGGAACTTTCAATGATTTAGAAACTTTCTTTGGTTGGGATCGTGATAATGTAGGCATCGCAGAACCGCAAGTTTCAGGAAGACCAGAAGAAGCAGGTTGAAGGGTTTTGAGATGTTCGTTCTGTGAAACTTTAGTAGGTTGAGATGGTACAGGTATCACAGAGCTGCAAACTTCAGGTAGACCAGACGAAGCAGACTGAAGCGTCTCGAAATCTTTATTCTGGGTTGTCTGTTGCAAATCATCTTTTTTCTGGATAGGGATCGCAATTCCAAGTTGAACAGCTTCTTTCATTACACTCCAAATCCTTTGTAAAGTTTCAATCGGTAAAGAGTTTTCTTCATTCAAAGTGATTTTCCATTCTCCTACCAACTTGGAAGAATTCATATCCTAATAAAAACATACGAAGCAGTAAGTTCAGTAAAAAATACGACTTTCCTTGGTCGTACTTAAAAGTCTAGAGCTCACCATATGTTCATTAGTTGTAGTTTTACCACTTCTGTTCACAGCAGGCTCATTGTCCGTAGTTGTAGCATTTACCATCACCACATCATTATCTTTGACCAATCGATCATCGGTGGGTCCTACACCCCCATTCTTCTGAAGTGCATTATTCATCCTCATCAGTTCAGAATGGCGTTCGGCCTTCAACCGTTTGGCTTGAGAAACTCTCTTCTGTTTTGGTGGTTTATTTTCTTTCTCCGTTGTTGAATTCACCGTTTTCATCTTTTTGTTTGATGTAGATTGATCATCGCTCTTTTTATGCTTCTTGTTCTTGTTTGCTTGAAATGTGGGTTCAGTGGCTTGGGCGTTAGTCGACATTACATCAACCTCCTTTGTGATTGTTGCAGGTGTATCTTGATTAGTAATGGAGAAAGATGGCGCTGGATTGTTTCGGGTCGGTTGATCTAATACAGGTGTCGGCTTCGTCAAGGTTCGCTTCAGAGCTTTCAGAGGCTCAGCCTGAGGCGTTGAATCGGAACCCAAATTAGAATCACCTAAAGAAGAGTTCGGAGTAGTCGATGTGACCTTGCTGGCAGTAGGCAATTTAAGACTCTGCGAGGAATTCGCTTTTTCGGATACGGCTTTCGACTTGCCTTTTGTTCTTGGTTGGTCAGGAAGAACAGTCGATGTAACAGGACCAGAAGCACTTGAATCATTACATGCAGCCTGAATAGGAGCCACATCATCGGCTAGCCCTATGGCCGACTGTTTTTGAGCCTTTGATTTTGATTTCGACGCAGGTGTTTCGTTGACAGATGTCGATTCAGTGTTTTTCATTTGGGACTTGGCAGGTGTCTTTGTAGCTTTGGTCGCCTTTTTGAGAGGTGAAGGATTTTTCAGAGGTTCCACGGTTGGTATTTCATCTTGGATATAAACAGGATCTACTTCTGTGGGCTTGGTGGTAGTAAGAAGTGCGTCCTCTTCTGGCTCGACGGTCGACTGCTGTGCAGTTTTTTTCTTTGATCTGGCAACTGGCTTTACGATCGCGGCGGGAATTGAGTTCTGAGGTTGCTGAGTAGATGATATTTGGTGCACTTTAGTTGAAGACGTATCAGGTTGTGAGCCAATAGGAGCAGTAGGGCTAGGAACTGATTTTTGTGGTGATTTATGGATCGGCTGTTCTTTGTTCTTGCCCTTAGCGGTGGCCTTTTCCCGGTCAACTTTGGTTGAAGGCGCATCAGGCTGTGAACCGGTAGGAGCGGTAGTACCAAAAGCTGCTTCTTCTGACGAACCACTGATTGACTGCTCTATGTTTCTGTCCTTAGCGGTAGACTTTTTTGGGTCAACCTTAGTTGAAGGCGCATCAGGTTGTGAAGCGGTAGGAGCGCCAGCGCTAGGAACTGGTTTTTGTGATGACTTATTGATTGATTGCACTTTGTTCTTGGTCTTGGTGGCAGACTTTTTAGTAGGTTTGACAGGTGGTGAAGCAATGGGTTCGCCAAGGGATGTGGCTTCGGGATCTTGGGTATTCGAGACTACAGTAGCATCTTGAAGCGCATTGGATGATGTTGTGAGGGATGCGGATGAGCTTGTGGCAATAGGCGAAGCTTGCGGCACTTCTTGTTCTGGTGGATTAGGTAATGTTACTATTACTGGAGTCTCAGAGACTGAGACTAAAGTGGAAGCGGCTGTGTTGGATATCGTTGAGTCCGGGGTTGAGGGGCGTTCTGTCAAATTAGTCAACTTGTATATCTTTGTTGACTTGCGCCTAGGCCTCCTGATAAGCGTTTCGGTAGAGATTTCGGAGGAAGGTGACTGTTCAGTAGTCTCCTTAGCACCTGGCGTGGGATCTACGGATTGTTTGGAGGTGGAAGGTTGAGACTTGGATTGATTGACAGAGCTCGATAGCTCCGGCTGTGGCGTTTGTGGGAGTGGTTGTGTTGTTTGAGTGGATGTTATCATTGATAACTCTGACAGCTGTTGATTTGGCTGTGCCATGTGATCATTGGAGGGGGCGACTGTCGCGCCTACGGCTGACTGGGTTAAAGGTGGTTCTGATTGGTCGTTGATTTTTTTGTTCGGTTTATCCGACTTCTTTGCACGGCCTTTGATCGGCGACTGCTTGTCTTGAGCTATGGCTGATAACTCTGATTGCTGTTGATTTGGCTGTGTCATATTATCATTGGGTGGGGCGACTGTCGTGCCTACGGCTGACTGGGTTAAAGGTGGTTCTGATTGGTCGTTGGACTTTTTTTTCGGTTTATCCGACTTCTTTGCACGGCCTTTGATCGGCGACTGCTTGTCTTGAGTTATGGCTTTATCGATAGAGACAGTTGCGCTATAGGTAGAAGGAACTGCGGCGGAGATAGGGGGTAGCTTCGTGAGGATTTGTGTATCGTGCTCCTGCGAAGGCTGCATAAAAGTCAAAGGCTGAGAAGATGATGGAGCTACAATGTCACTAGGAGCTGATAAAGTTAATGGGGCCGAAGAAGGAGGAACCGAGTCCACGTCTTTGATTGTTGTTTTCTTCTTTCGAGCAGGAATTCGAGAAGATACGTTGGGGTCGGTACTCTTTGAAGCCTTGGGCCTTGGCTTTGTTTGTGATGATTGGGGTTTTTGTGATAATGGATGGTACGCAGCAAGGATCTGCTCAGGTGTTAATGACATGGCTGAAGTTTCGAACCGTGACCAATCAAAAGTGACGCCTGAAGGTCGATTCGGTGTAGATGAAAGAGATGGAGCAGGTTGGTGATTTGCGGGAGCTTTTGAGGATGGTTGAGTCTTGGCTTTTTTACGCGGTGGGGATTGATTTGATGGTGTGGGTGGTATGGGCGAGACAGCTGATTGGGTTGCGCTGATCGGTACGCCTGGGGCAGTGAGTGATTGTCAGTTTTAGTCTGCACAGTTTCAGAGCCCTATGGTACTGCATTTGAGGGGTTTGAACGTACCTGAGTCAACCAAACTACTATCCACAGCAGGTTGTGTTGAAGGGTTTGTATCCTTATTCTCAGTAGTTGCAAGTTTCCTTTTCTTTCGAATTTGTTTCTTCTTCTCAGTTTCTAGTGGGGTGACTGGTATAGATTTCGTATTTGACTCTGATATAGGCGTTTGGAGTTCAGGAGCAGGATTGGATGAGGTTTTCAAGTTTGATATCGTTGGGTGAGATGACCGAGAAGCTACATCAGGGATATTAGGAGTCGAGCCCGATGGGTTTTTGAGGGTGTTTTTGGTCGACTTGTCTGTTGACCGTTTGTTCTGAAGTTGAAAGGTGATCAAATGAAGTAAAAGGAGTGAATCAGTTTGATAGTCTCTTGTTTTTGTATGATAGATAGAAATGACGAAGTTCCTTCTTTAGAGAAACTCACTTGTTTTATTGGTTTACGAGGTGTTTCCTGAGCTGGATTAGCTTGATTTGATTGGATTGATGTCATGATATAAGATGTGATCTTGATGGTGATTAGCTTTCTCTTGGTTTCTTGTTCTTGTACTTTTCAGTTCCTCAGCATTTAATTTTCTTCAACCTTTCCAAGATCGAGTTTAAGTTTTTTTTTGAATTTTAAGGTTTGACTGAGTGGCATATCTTTAATCACGTGCTCAAGGGTACCTAGTTATCTACCTAACAGATAAAACACATTATCGGTAGCGGCTAAAACACTTCAGCACTTAAGCCACTTAAACATACATAGCCACTCCATGACATCAGATGATCATACCGTATACATGGCTGTCACAGTGCCAGCAGGCATCTAATGTGAAATGGCTTCATTGGGGGAGCGTTTTTTTAATGTGTTGTTCCATCAAACCTTCCTCCAGGCTTGGAAACCGTGGTAAAAACAAGGAGAAATTATCAAAGAACTAAACAAAGATTCAACATCGATTATGAAGTGTGTTTTGTAAATCATGAGGAAGAAACCAAGAAGAAAATCGACAAAATCTTGAGCTGATCATAAAATTGAGGCTAAATAAGGCTTGTTTAGCAGAGCATCACAAGCTAAGAGTGAAATTGGTCTACATAATTGAGGTGGCGATTGTTTGCTTGCGCCACCTACTTCTTTTTGTATCTGACCCTTGGTTTTTTAGACGCGTGAATCACTGACTTGGTCTTCAGATAGGCAAGCATCTGGTATCCGTAATTGTGTGTAAGATGAAAGATAAATTGAAAGCGCCTTTCTTTAGGATTGCGGTATCCGCACCTCCCCCCCCTTAGTAACCGTACCTCCCCCCCCACTTAGCAGGCCTTAAGATACCCCTAACAACCTGTATGTATATTTGAAATTAATCTTCAAATTTTCCAATCCTTTGACCTTGCAGGCGAGTGTGATCGCTTTCGCACACCTTTCCTCGCTCCGTTGTGATTTGAGAGCAATTCAGACGTTGGCACCCTTTGAGATCTTGTTTCTCTGGTTTGTTTTTGTTTTCACATTGGTGCACATCATCACACATTGTCACACATCACTCGCTCGATTTTCAGAACAATCGATAAACAGTTTTCCAGAAAGATTGTTACATATCTTTTGTTTGTGATCGTTCTTACACCTGCAGACTTTGGATGTGTCTCTCAATGAATCTTGAAAGTAATCTATGAACAAGTCTTTATGGGGTCTTTATTGCTTTGTAAACCAGGTCACATGGAATTAGATCTATCTGAAAATGTACATTGATGATCCACAAATTGAACTGAGATGAACTTTCCATATCACTGGGTCACATTCGACAGGTCCGTTTGTTATGACCTGTTTGATGACATTGGCTACATTGGGGTGCGGTTTCTTGGGCTTCTTGATGTTCAAATGCGCTTCGATCTCGCTTGGATTTGTTTAAAGCACCAACTGGTCGGCCACGAGAACGAATTGGAACCGGATCACTGACTGATGGAGTCGGATTAGATAGTATCAGTGCAAGTTGATTCTTTAAGACTGCTTGTCGGTTCGCTGGTAAAGTCGCATTTTGGGTTTGAATGTTCTTGAGCATGGTGTCAATCTTGATGTCCTGGAGTGGTTCAATAGGTGGTACAGTATATTCAAGTCGCCAATGAATGTCAAAGTGTTGAACCAGAAGCTTTTTGCTTGATCCAATGAGCTCCTTTATAAAGTGTGCACAGGGTAAACCCTTCGATCCCGAAACTACATGTGTGCAGATCGAGTCGTTTTTCAACGACAGTGCTTGTCTGTACTGTTGATATACCTGAGCAGAGGGACAGATTAGTTATACAAACTCCAGAATAACAAGTGACAGGGAAAAGCAAATGGAAACACACCTGAAGCAATGCGTAGTGTGAGATCTTTCGATTTACCTCACTCCAGATATTACCTTTCAATCGATTTAAGATATGAGTGCGGTCATATTTCGTTTTCCAAGTTACTTTGTTTCGCTGTTGTTGACAAAGTAAAACTAACTTTTGGTACACTGTAGCCAGATCTCCAGTTGACATCAAAACCCATTGTTTAATTGAGGCATGTCCTCTTTCCACGCGAGAGGTGACAGTATGCCCAAAGTGTTTGATATCCTTTGTCCAAGCGAGGACAAATTTTTCCTTGTGTATAACCCAAGTCTTTGTGATGTAATCAAAGGCTCTTGTGTGAATCTGTGTACTGAGTGTGTTGATATTCTGATTGAAAATCTCAGGGGAAAGAGAGTCGCATATTTGGTTCCACTTCACCTTGAATTTCTTCCATTCTTCGTCGGTAAAGTATTTTTTGATGTTTGTTTGTATGTTTTTTTCCGCCTTTTTCACAGATCTTCTTATCATGTAGTTCAGTCTGATTCTTCAAGTCTTTCTTAGTTAGATTAATTAAAAAAGCTGCCTCTGTGGCCGTTACGCGTACAACCAAGATACATGGTATCTAAAAACCAAAGAGACAAATTCCAGTGTAATCTTCCTCTGTCTCTTGACACATGAAACCAAAAGCTAGCGAGACGGACTTGTGGGTTGAAGAGACCCCCATTATGTGTAATAGAGGCATATTGAACCTGACACAGAATAAACCACATCAGCCTAAATAGTGTTGAATTGCAGTCAACTCAGAGATAGTAAATACCGATTGGTTTTGTAAGTCGAGTCCATCAGTAATACATCACCAGTCCAGAGATCCTGAGCAGAGGATGCACACACATTTGGAACCAAGAAAAGGCGACGTAACGAGTGGTCTGAATCAAGTTGGTATGCGTGGAAAACACCTTCATCCTTCAGCTCATCGAGTAGAGTTTCAAGTGATGAACATCCATCCAAATGTTCAATACGATGTTTCTTAACCACATTGTAAATGTCTTGAGGTGTTGATATATTGTTTGGATCTGAATCTTTAAGGGTACTCAAGATAACTCGGGAGGCGGCGCCTGCCTTTGCCAATTGAATGACCTCAGTAGCCTGCTCCTTTGTGAGTCTCCTCGCGGCTGGGATTTCTTCAAAGTTCTTAGAAGGTTCGTGGTTTTGGTGTTCATTATTTGTGATCTTAAGTGTCCATTGATGTGTAGTTGTGTCGCGTAGAGCCTGAGCAGACCACAAACATCCCAGGAGGCGGGTGGAGGTTGTGCGTACATCGGAATCAGTTGTTCTAGGTTGACCTCCATGAGCACAGGCAAATACCCTCTTCCTTGCTGGCCCCTTGCCTTTCTGTGCAAAGATGGTCCGAGTGATTTTCAACCAGTATCCGTGGCTCTTTGTGTATTCTCGCAGGGAATCTTCAGCATCCTGGAGTGAGGGGTAGAGCATTGAAAGATTGAGATCCATGCCAGAAGGCTGAAGAGGTTGGACAAGCAATGATGAACTGAGCTGATGTAGGTGTTGAGAGGTTTTCAAAAAAGTGGCTTCCAGACCAGGTTGAATCCTTCCTTAAATTCAAATATACATACAGGTTGTTAGGGGTATCTTAAGGCCTGCTAAGTGGGGGGGGAGGTACGGTTACTAAGGGGGGGGAGGTGCGGATACCGCAATCCTTTCTTTATTCCGTCTTCTTTCAATAATTTTGTTTATTGTGTTTGTTGCTTCTTGTATTTGCCACACCCATAGCAAAGCTGCATATGTACTACTTTTTATGTCCATCTACATTGATTGCATTTTCCGATCAGCTGACATCCATAAGATGGTGAATATAGCTGTGACTTCTCCCTTTTGGAGCAATGCCAAACATCTTGCTACTTCATCGGGTTGATTTCTTATCTCCGTATGATATTGCTGTCTTCTTGTGGAATAGTTATGGTGTTTCTTAAAAGATGCAGCTAAGGCTAGTGGGGAGAAGACCAATGTCGGTGATTTTTATCACACCTTGATCACTGCTATGTCTCCTTCTCTGTTTTTGTTCAGGTCTTCACCCACAACATGTTCTATTTACTTAGCCAAATGTTACATCAGCCTTGGTGTTAGAAGTTTCTAAGTCTCTTGAAGAGCTAGCACCATGTCAGTATCCTTGCAGCATGTTGAGATGCACACATGGAGAGTTTGGAGACAAATTTGAAAGTATTTTGGTTGGGTTTAGACTGAGATTGTTGTTGAGACCCCTTTGTGAATGAACAATTGGTGATAGGATTTGTGGGATACCTTTGGCAGCAGTTGGGGTCAACTGAGGGTCAAGTTCTCAATTGACAAGTGGAAGATGTACCTGTTGTAGAGACGTCTTTGAAGGGTATTTTAAGTGTCTATCAGAAGTCCTTTGTGTGTGCATGTCAATATGCTACAAGGATACAGACACAGTGTATCTGGCTGTTACTGAAGATAGCAAAGGGTTGGGTGATGTCAGCTTTTTTGTGCCTGAGGAGAACCTACCAATTGCTAAAATTGCTGAGTGCATTGATCAGATGGATTACTCACACTTCTAATTACTTGATCAACTAATGCTGCTGCTGTGCCTTCTACTGTTAGAGATTCATCTTCAAAGACAACATAGACCCTTCTTTATTACCTCAAACTGATGGTTATGTTTGTAATTATTAAACCTTGTACAAGATATTTGAACTTTTCTGAAGAGTCAAAGTATCATCATAAAAAATATTGCAAAACAAGTACACTCCAGATTGACAGATGGTATGGGATTCATAGGGGGTGGGAGAATTTTCCACCCTTTTCTTTCCACCCATTTTGTGATGTAAAAACCGGCAGGTGGAAAATTGCATAACCTGGGGTGTCATATGCAATTTTCCACCTTGTCTCCATTTTTCTCACAAGTGGAAAACAAAAGGTGGAAAACTGCATGTGAGATGAGCAGGATGTTATTCTCTGATATTTTCTTAATGTGTTAAATCAACAGTGGCACGGCTAAGCTAAGTTAGTGCTTAGCGGTGCATTAGCTTAGCAATTTTTTATTGCTAAGCTAACGCTAAATCCTTAGCGCACTCAAGCTAAGCTAATCAAATTTTGACTTTTCCTTTAGCGGGTCTGCGCTAAGCTAAGCCGGAAGCTTAGCTATCAAAAAAAACATCTTTTAGGTGCAAAAAAGGGCCGCTAAGCCGCTATTAGCGGTTTAGCGGCCAATTAATTGGCTTAGCGGGTGTCATTTTACGCCTGCTAAGCTAATGGCTTAGTGTTAGCGGAAATCCGCTAAGATTAGTGTTAGCTGATTTTTCCTTAGCGGCTTCTAGCTAAGCTAAGCCAAGGTGGCAAAGATCCTTAGCTTAGCTTAGCGAGCCACCGTTAACTTAAATTTGCTCATTTTCTTTGACTTGTGGATCAACTTGTTGATTCATTTTCAAATATTCTGGATTTGTTTTCTCCTTTAAAACTTTTCCATATTATTTTTGTGTGATTATTTCCTTCTATTTTTGAGTTAGTTTCCTTTCTCCATATCCATTTTTTGGAACCTGTAAAATCACATACAGTTGCCGCTCAATATAAGCACACATTGAGTAAGCATATTGCGCTATAGGAATCAAATTTTGGTGAAACAAAAATGAAAATATGTAGTACACTCCTTTCGAAATGATGCATCACGCTTTGTAAGCATCAAATTTGGTGCATTTTAGTGATGCTTATAGCAAGCGGCAACTGTATGTCAGAAACCAAAGCAAAAAAACTTTTGAAGAGGAGCACAAATTTTATAAAAGACAGTTATGTTTTTTGTCTGTAATAACAATTGCAAAGGTTTACAATAGCAGCACAAAGTGCATTTTTGGAAGATATGATGGTCTAATTGAAGCACATAGCTTGGATGCTCTAATATGCCTTGGCAGGATGGCCCTGTAGTTGGAGCATGTTTTTCCTTTGCCTGTTGGATGCAGCTTATATAAAGACTTATTTTGAACATCAAGTTTTCTCCTATTACAAGGGGGTTTCAAGGTATGCTATTACGGTATCTTTAGAGTATAATGACTTGTCCAAGGACCAAAACACAAAATTTACTGTAAAATTAAAAGATTTGGGACACCTTTTTAGGATTTCCAAATGCTATCAGCTGTATATTTGCAGAAAAAAAACACCATGAAATTTTGAAAACTTGTCTGTTTTGTGAAAATTTTATAGAAAAATATCTTAACTTGAAACCCCCTATTGCTGGGCTCAATATGAAATTTCCCGCTCTATGTTTTCCACCTTTTGGTTCCCACTCAGGAGAAAAAATGTGAAAAGGTGGAAAATTGCATACCCAGGCCATGCAATTTTGCACCCACCAATTTTTTACACCACAAAATGGGTGGAAAAATATAGGCCCCTGTTTCATAGCATATTGCCTCAAAAGTCTCTGCTGATTTACTTGAGTTTTGCAGGCAGATTGAGTCTGAACAAGGGTGCCACTATATTATACTGGTATAGGTATAGTTGGGTATAGTATAGTTTAAATTGTACTATACTATACTCAGTATAGTATAGTTGGAACTATAATTTCCTCAACTATACTCATTATAGTATCAATTGATCAACTATACATGCACAAGGGAGGACCCCAGAAAGCTCCTATGAAACCATCTAATGGGAAATTGTGGAAAGTTGATTGATTAATACCTCAAAAAAGTGACTTTTTAAAGCCTTTGATACCAATTTCATTTGTAACATCTGACAGTTTTTGCCTTGATTTGGGCAGCTTTGACACTTTTTCACTGGTAACATGCTGCTTTTCACGGTTTCACCTCTGTGACATGCCATTTGATACAGAATTGATACCTGTAGGGTTTGTTCATCAGTAAGTTTTTTTCTGTTCTTTCCAGAATTTGCTGATTGATATGTCATTTGTCGGTATCATAGCCAAATTCTTGACCCCCAATTGATACCATCTTTGTCAGATGGTTCCGTAGGGGCTTTCAGGGGTCCTGACAAGGTTTACACAAGTTTTCCATCAGCATATTCAACTATACTGCATAGTATAGTATAGTGTATATGAGTATAGTTGTACTATACTATACCAAGTATAGTCTCAGTTTAGTTTAGTATAGTATAGTGGCAGCCTTGTCAACCTGAGCCCTGAGACCGGCACCCCAAGGGGCCCTCAACCCCTGCCACGCTCAGGGTAGGGTTTGGGGGGCAATTTTGAACCCGCAAAGCTTAGGGGCACATGGTAAGCCTCAGATGAATAAACCTAACCGCAGGGAATGGGAACCTGCGGGGCAAAGCCTGAATGAGCACGCCTCAAAAACATCAAGTGACAACAAATTCTTTGTCACTAGATGGCTGATCTCTCCTACACCACAAAGACGCTTTTGAGCAGAAGGACATTGGGATTTTCCGAGATCATATGTGTCAGCCCTGAGCCCTAATTACAGGACCATGGGCTAACAGTACCATATGTAATATCAAAATATTGTATAAATCCATAAGCTACATCTCAAGGCTCAGTATCAAGAGCCACTTAAACACATGTATGTAATATATTAAATACATAGTAAACCTAACCCATGTGTCAACCACAAGTTGACACGTGAATAGACAAGACTCACACGCCAACCACAAGTTGACACTGGAACTGAGACTATATATAACCCCCCTTCTTCCCTAGAATCATCCCCCATCTTTTTCTACAATCACAACACAGAACCACATTTTACTTGACTCCTACTGAGAGGATCTTCAAGTACGTGGTTAGTTGTGTAGCTTGTTAAAGACCATTCTTGAGCATTACGGGTTCCATTGCTGAACACCCAAGGTACTGATTTCTCCAAGCCCAGGGCATTCATTGTCTCTAGAAATAAACCTTAAAGTAGCAAAGCTTCTTCCTTTTTAAGGAGTCTAAAGTAGCCTTCAGGATCTTTGGTTTACCAACGTGTAAAGCCTGCCCCTCACAGTCTCATGAGGTTAGAGCACATTAGCTCTTTATTGCCCTTATCTTTCCTTTCCCTTTCTCAAATTCTCTTCTTAGAGGTCAACTAGCTGTAGTCTTCACTTGGGTGTACCACGTGAAGACCACACCTTCCTTTTCCTACTCTATTTTCTGTGAGGAGTACGCCTAACAGACGCGTACTCCTCACAATATGCTTCCGTCGGCACCCCCGTTTGGGCTGTCCCCTGGATGTCAGTGCGTGTGGACATCCGCAGCACACACTCAGGATGCCAGGCTGGGCCTACATTTAAATAAGAACACCCTTGGAAGCCCGTGGGATGTCCCAAATTTTGATTCTGACCCGGGCTCCTTGGATCAGTTTTGTCAGGATATCCTTTCCCCTGCAAAAAATCCTGACGTCCCCAGGACATCAGCATGTCCTTGTTGTGTAGGTGAACTAGTCCTAAATTTTGTAACTTGTTTAGTTAGTGTTTTATGCAATGAACCTTTTTTTAAAAAAAGCTCCAAAATGTGAGACACCCAAATTCAAACACATACCTTAGTTAGTAGTAACCACCCTCCCATCAAATTTGTTTAGTCAACCAGGCAGGCACCATTTTCAAGAATCATTTGATTCTTTTGTGTCACTGTTTTTTGACACCAAGTATTTAGGGGCCCTCCGGGGGTTAGGGTCAAGCTTTGGTTTGCTCCAGCGTGTCAGGGAGTCATCGGGTAGGGTTAGGGTAGGGGGCAGGGGCAGCCTGAGGCTCGGTCTCGGGATGGCCATCCCCCGCGTTTTTTTTTGGCTTGGGGCTCAGGATGAGCCCCGGGCATTCGGGCTCGGGGACCGGCCAGAACGACCCACCGAGCAAAATCTAAGAGCCCTGCCCGGCTTCCGGCCCGAACCCGCCTCGACGGGGACTCCTCCCCGGACACGTAGACCGGTCCCCGCCACCGAGAAAACGGTGCCCTACCGATATGTCGGTTCTCCGTCAAGTCCCCGCGAGTTCTCGATTGGACTGACCTTTTCCTGGAAATATTTCAACATGAAAAGCTTGATTGGTGAAGTGCCCACTGCTACCCATGGCTGATCATGCATGTATAAATATACTCACAAGCAATTTGCTCCAAATAAGCTCATAAAAGGAAGCTATTGCTGCTCACTGTTTGGGTTTCTATTGAACCTAAGACTTTCCTGGACATACATTCACCCTAAAAGATTAATTGTGAGCTGCCCAGTGCTACTTCATCACAAGTAACGTGATTGAATTACGCTCATAAAAGCAATCCGTTGTGTATCTTCTTCCTTTCAGCGCTTGTCTGTCTCACTTTGTCTCATCTTGCTAGCCAATTAGTTTTCATATTACCATTTTAAATCCATCATCCATCATCCATCATCCTCATTATTTGTTCTTTTTCTTTGCTCTCAACACTTTTCAGATATTACCTACCATCACATTCTCCTCACTAGTTCAATAATACAGTGTTCTTAGATAAATGGCTTCTGATTCTCCTCACTCCTTGTCTCAAGACACTGTAGCAAAGCGTGGCAAGTCTTCGTATGTATGGTGCCATTTCACCATCCAAGGCGATAAGACAGTGTGTTCAGTAGTGTTATCTAGTGGAAAGATTTGTGGAAGGTCCCTTGCCCGCGACAAGACTTCTAGTACAAAGGCAATGTCAGACCATCTTCAGAGACTGCATGGATTGTACAACCCAAAGCTGGTGGAGCAGTCAAGTCAAGTAACCCTGGAGGGGTCCTTCAAGAGAATCAAGACTCAGCACGTGGTAAGACTTTTGTGATCTAATCAATTGTGTTATTTCTTGAGACTCACGATTGTGTTGAATCTTTTGTTTGAACAGGTTTCACTGAATGTTGAATCTCTCAAGACGGCGATATCTTATTTCATGGCTGAAGCCGACCTGCCTTTCTCTTTGATAAACCGTCGATCTTTCAAAGATCTTTTGAAGCTTTGTAATTCTCAGACAGCAGGAATGATGGTGAAACGTCACACCATAGCCAGACATACAATTTCGATCTTTCACTTCTACCAGAACTACATCAAGAATAGTGTATTCAGCAAAGCGAAGTATATCTCCTTTACACAAGACGGTTGGACATCACCTAATCAACGGTCTTACATGTCGATCACAGCTCATTTCATCACAGACAACTTTGAGCTTAAGTCACTGACCATTGGTATCCCCCGTGTTTCAGGTGAGTTATCTTCAGGTATTGTCTTACTCTCCAGCAAACCTCACTAGGCTAACATCTTTCAATCCCATCCAAAACTGAATGCAGGGCGTCATGTGGCTTCTAATTATGCTGATCTGTTTGTAGATTACTTGAAGAAGTACAACATTGTCAATGCACTATCAACAATCACTGCTGATAACGAAAGCAAGAATAACAAGATTGCAAAACTCATACACGAAGCTCCCGAAATTGAAGACTTTGATCCTAACGAGTCGCTCTATGGTTGTGTCGCACATGTCATTAATCTTGCTGCTCACAAAGGTCTCGATGTATTTGGAGTTGTTGAAGATGAGCTTGTTGGTCACTCAGATACCTCCAGCGGACCGATGGGCCTAGCCAATCTGGTTGATCCTGCTGATTCTCGCACAGCAAACCTTTCAACAATCAGGTCAAGATGTCACGGCCTTGTGATCTGGGTACGTAGCAGTCCACAGAGATCGGAGGCCTTTGGAAAGACTGTTACACTACTACGAAGTCTTGCTCTTAATTCAACTGATCCAGCTAATCAAGGGTTAGCAGATGAAGCTGAGGTGAACTCTGCACTTGGTTCCCTCCTTCCCGAGCCAACCAAGAATATAGATGAAATCGATCCGATCTCCAAGGGAACTGCTGTAGCTCTGACCCCTGACGTTGAAACTCGCTGGAACTCGACTTACCTGATGTTTAGACGCCTTCTCCGCCTCCGAAAAGCTGTCCAACAGTTCTGTGAACGTCCTGGTGCTACCAAATTTCAGCTCTCAGATATCGAGTGGACTTATGTCGAGCAAATGTGCAATTTTTTGGAGCCGCTCTCCGAAGCTACAAATGAGCTTTGTCGATCAAAGTTTCCTACACTACACACTGTGATACCAATCTATATTGCAGTGATGGGTCGATTAAACAACGTGAGTCCTGGAGTTCTTAACCTTCATGATTGGAAGAATACAAAAAGCTTATTTGTTTAATTGTATGTACATTCAGGTTATGACAACTTATGACAATAACCACTTGATTCCTGCCGCTCGAGAGATGGTTGAAAAGCTCGAGACCTATTTCAAGAACGTTTTATTCAAACCCGGTGCTATATGTGCTACTATACTGGATCCTCGACTCAAGATGACATTCTTTGAGGTGTGGTTGCTACTACCTAGACTTAATGTATCCTGCCTGTGTTTAACCTGACTAACATCATCATCTCTCTTAATCTTCTACAACAGGCCAAATCCAATATCTTTAATCGTTATGCCACATCTCCTACAAAGCTGAAAGAAATCTTCTGTGCCGAAGCCTTGAAGTTTAAATCACCTGATCCCGACGCACGTCAAGCTACCAAGAGCACCAGTCAATCCTACTTTGGGGCTGAGATCTATGGGACAAACACAGGGCCGGCTTCATTTGACAGCGAGCTTGGCCGATATCTAAGTGATCTGGTTGAGCCCGCAGATGCCGACATCCTGCTTTACTGGAAAAGCAAAGTTACAAGCTACCCTATCTTGAGTGAGATGGCCCAGAAATACCTGGCCATCCCTGCTACTAGTTGCCCGTCTGAAGGTGCCTTTTCGAAAACAAAGGTGATTTTGACTCCTCAGAGAAACAAGCTCTCCGACTTGAGTGTAGAAGCACTACTGTGTCTCAAGGAATGGTATCGAGTTTTTGGTCCTTTGTATGTA
>NW_006768802.1:329035-372113 GCF_000204055.1 Melampsora larici-populina 98AG31
GGCAGAACCTATAGCTGTGATTGAATGATGTCTATCTATTCAGTTTCATCTCCTCACCTTTCCCTCAACTATCAATCATGATTCTTTTGTCATCTCGATTTCTAACTCTTTATCGTTTTTATTATCTCGATTTCTAACTCTTTATTGTTTTTATTATCTCAATTCATAACTCTCTTTGAACACTGTTAATCACTTCCTTGTATGTATCAACTGCTTGTTCACCCATCCTTGCTTGAATATGTATCATAACTGTTCATAATCTATGTACGGTTTCTCGGTTCTCCGAGAAAAATCGGGGATCTTGATACCTCAGGCCGGACCCCGATCCGACGGAGCCGGGTCGGTGTCGGGGTTCTCAGAGCTCTAGCCCGGCTACCGTATCGACGGTACGGTAGACCGGGGATCTCCGCCTCCGCCGGAGCCGGGGCTCATCCTGACTCGGGGCTCAGGTTGACAGCCTTGCTCTGGACCACCTTCAGGCCCCGCTGAGACACTGTCCTTTGCGCATGCAAAGGTGAGGGCTTTCGTCAGGACATGAACACTGCAGTGCTCAGTATGTTTGCATTGCAGTTTCAAAAAAAATGTTCTTTGATATAACGCTACTGCAAATTGATAGTTATGTAGAAGAATGAGCAAGCAAATCATTCTCAAAATGACCACATTCGCTGTATCAAGTCAATGAGATCGCAATGATATGATAAAGTACTCTGTTGCACACCAAGTTTTATAAAGCTTGCTTCGAATTCTACCGCCAAACTGTTCAAGTTTTGCGGGCAAAGTTGGATGACATAACTTATTTGAGATAGATCTCATCTTTCTAACGATTCTTTGTGAAAGATAAGAACATGATGTACTGATCACCTTTCAACTTCGAAACTCGTTCCGTCATTCTGATGTTCTGCGCCGTCATCTTCATCCCGCACGACGAGTAATAAGTACTGTAAACCGCGACAGAACAGACCTCATGAAGTGAAAAACCCGGTTGATGCGCGTAATACCTCTTGAGTCATAAGTAGTGACTACGAATAAAAGAGTATGAGCATGTACCATAAGATACCGACTTTCTCCTCTTCTACGGTCACCCCAAAGTTTTGTTGATACTGTTGCATCTATCTGCTTTTTGACGATCCAGCTTGTAAAGTAAGCCATATCTTTATCACCGTCCTTAATCAATCACCGCTCCAGCTTCGAGCATATTTCCTTGCCTCACACGGTGTCATCTCTACTTAGAGTATAACGAAGCTATCAACCATTGATTTGAACCATTGAACCCTCGACAGTAATATATACATCATGGTTTCTGTATGTCAACAAATGTTGTTTTGTTTTCTATGCGTATCTCTTATTCTAACAAGCATAGCATATATGATAACAGACTCACAACAAACAGCTCAATCAGAAGCACATCCTGTGATAATATCAGACTTTCAATCTATCATTCCTAGATCAGATCGTACAACTACACTCAATGATAAAGCTAATCAAGTTCATAACAGGTTAGGGAAAAATCAACATGTCTTATCAAAAAGGAGTATGGGATATTATAAACTCGGAAGCAAAAAAGATACCATCAATAATATACTCGTACCAGAAAAGACAGGCAAGTTTTCTAGTGACACAAAATTTGAGATGTCTCCTTCTCCACGTACTCCATCTAAGAAATCAAACAGACGTGAGCGCTATTCTTAAATGATAGTTTGATGTGATGGGTTAATCATCTTTCTGTTTTCAACAGACCTCTCGGAATGTGAAGCAAAAGAATCTAAGAGCCGATCACTAACATTCCTGAACTGGTTGTCTTTTTCACAACTTAGTCCATCTAAGCAACCAAACAGAGGTGAGTGATATCATTGACTGATGGTTGCAAGTGACATTGTAATGATATCCCCTTCAAATTCAACAGCCCTCGCCGACTTTGATCCCAAAGGACGCCGGAGCCAATCACTGGAAATAGAAAGTGAAGGACCGATCAACTTATTCAGGCCCCCAAAGTTAACGAATTCCAATGAAAAACCAAAAGTAATTCAAAGTGAAAGTGTCCAACGAGCTACTAAAAAATCCTTAGGGGCCCAAACCCAAACAATCGGAGGTGGCTCACTCTATAGCAAAAGCTTCAGCTGGCCAAGTACTTCCACTTGCGGCATCGATAACTTGGATCTTGTACACTCTCCAACTCCAAGTAACAAGAATGGAAAGAATGTTTTTTTTGACGGCAATAGATCAGTACGAGCGAAAAACGATATTCGAAGTATGGCGCATCAAGAAATTGCTCACGCAGAAGGCCAAACATACAGGCGTTCTCGTTCTGCATCAGAGATCGTCATGTCGAAACCTTCCGTACGAGGATCTCCGGTGCGCGGTAAAAATGGAAAACCAAAGAATGCATACAAGATTCCGGGACGACCAACTCTGCTTGTCATAGATGAGAACAAACAGACTTGAGAGAAAAATATGATAGCATTTGTCATAAAATATAGATCAATTAGGATTCCATAACTATCTACTTTCTTGTTCGTAACAGCCAGGTCATTTGTTTTGCTTTATTGTTTCTTTCAGGTTTGTATTGTTGAGTAATGATGAATGAAATGGTAACACAAAACGTACTCCCTTCATAGAACTCTACGCTGAAGTAGGCGAGAAAGTCTTCTGAAAATCTTGAATACCCTAAGCTTAACTAAGCCCCTCTTTGCGCGTTCGACAGTGCTCTTCGAAAGCAGGCTGTATAGGTCTGTATAAATTCCGCGCTTTCTGCACTTGTTCCGCGCTTCGCGCAGGCTCCGATTCTTTGGAGAAAGAAAAGCTTGCCCCATATTCCCCGCCAATTCGCTCGAGTTTCGCGGGGAATTTGGGGCAAACTTTTCTTAATCTACTGTTTACTTTTCTGGAACGAGTGATCGAGTGAGGCGCAGGAGGTGAATCAGGCTTTGAATAAAAAAAGTCTTATCAGGCTCAGTGAAGCATGCTCCAACTCAGGTATGACTAGAAAGTCTCGTGGTGGGCGTGGCGTGAAAAGCGCGCCTTTGAGGCGCGCCCGGGCGTAGGCGTGAGGGCGCGCCCCAAAAGTTGAAATATGGGGTGGGCGCGCCCTTTCAGCCTGTTCTGCCGTTTTCGGGCTTTCTCGCTGTTTTCTTACACCCCACCACCTCCATTCATGCCAAAGGACAATACCGAGACACCATCTGAGTGGATCTCACCAACTGTAAACTTTGGAAACTGATGGAAAGGTTCCCTTATGTCGAAAAAATCAACACGGCACCAAAAACCGCAGGCTTGCTCAATGCCAGTATTGTAAAGTTACAATATTCAATTTTGAAAATTTCCATTGTTCTCCATCCAAGTAATAAATATCTGCAAGAATTTATCCTCAGGCTTCCCCTTGCAACACTTTTGACAGTTTTTTTGTTCCTTTTTGATTTTTTTTGATTTTTTTTAGTTTTTTTCCATTTTTTTCGATTTTACATACTCAAAAGGCGCGCCCTTGACGCCCCCACTATAGGCGCGCCTTTGAAAAGATTTAAAAGGCGCGCTGGGCGCGCCCTAAATCCAAACCTCGCGCCCACCACGAGACTAGAAAGCGTCGGAAGAAAGAGCAGAACAAGTTTTGAGAGGGCTTGTATAATTCCTCTGATATGTGCTGCTTTTGCGAACATCCCAACCACACTCTGACATCAATTCCTATTTGTATCTATGTCGAGCCAATTTCTATCATCTTTCTACGAGAGGCTTTGTTCTCGAATTAGCCTCAGTACACCGGGTCAGATTTTTGTCTTGATATCTTTTCTTTGGCTCATTCGAGAGTTGCGATTGGAACTCAGAGAATATAAAATAGGTAGACGTGCTCGGGCTTGTAACGCTCGCCTGGCACCAAAAGCCTACTCTCCACTTCCATTTGGAATTTCATATGTCCTCGATCGCACCAATTTGATTGCTACTGGAACTATATCAGATCTACGACATCCCTTTAGTAGAGCTCGAGGGATTAGTCCAGGAACTCAAGTGATCCGCACCCATTATTTAGGGATCGAGATGATACACACTCTATCGCATCTTGACGCGAAACACGTCCTTACTACTGGTTTTCAAAAATGGGGAAAGTCGCCTGACGCCGTAGAGGGATTCCAACCCCTCCTTGGTGATGGTGTATTTTCTTCGGATCAACGAGGACTTTGGTCATGGCACAGATCATTGATCCGTCCGCATTTTACTCGAAAGCGTGTTTCTGATCTTGATGCAAGCGAGGAACATATTCATCGTGTTGTGAAATGGCTCAAGAACAAAACCGAAGTAGATGAAGGTGCAGATATACAAGATGGCAAGTCTTTCATTTCCAATTTTTATACCTGTAAAGCATAGTCGCCGAATTATACTGATTTCAATGATACATCTGATAGTCTTCTCCCGATTTACTTTAACTTCGTCAAGCCAGCACCTTTTTGGAAAGTGTTTAGACATGCTCAATGATTTGACTGCTGACAGGCCGGCCGAAGACGATCTTATCGACGCGGCTCGCTTTTCTCAAGCCCTCCAAGACGCTACAATGGACGCCATGAAATCTTCCTTGCTTCCCTGTGAGTTGTTTCTGAAGAATAAAAAAAATAGTCTGAATCACCGCGATACAGTCAATCTAATCAAATGAACATACCCATGCAATGTAAAATTTCCAGCTTTGCTAAGAAGAGCCATCCACGCAGTTACGATGCCCAACAAGTCAATCAAGATTGTAACTGAGATGGTTGATAAGCTTTTGTCTTGTGATCAAGGAAATACAGATGGAGGCGAAGGCCAAGAGATCAACTTGGTTGAAAGCTTACGTCAATCAGGCTGCTCACCTGAGATGCTTCGGTTTGAACTTCTCAATGTATTAATTGCTGCTCGAGATACCACTGCTTCACTTCTCACGAGCTGTATATACGAGCTGGCTGGACGAGATGAGCTATGGAAGCGGCTCCAAATGGAGGCGGCGGAGATTTCTACTGCTGCTGGTGTATCTCTTGAAGATTTGTCAAAACTAAAGTTACTACGGGCAGTCTTGAATGAAACACTTCGGTACATTCAATCTTTTATCCACCTCAGCAACATACGCTCACTTGTCTGATGTACTCACTTATACTTTAGGCTCCATCCTCCCTTGTGGACTAGCACACGTCATGCATACGAAGATGATGTCCTGCCTTCAGGCATTTTCGTACCAGCAGGGTGAGTCCAGTATCTGTTCTATACATTTCCGTAGAAATTTCACTTCAGGCTGTTTATTTGTAATCAACTTGATGATAAATATTTCAGAACGGACATTCAATATTACATGCATGCGTTTCACCGGGACCGTAAATTATGGGGTGAAGTGAGTCTAGAAAGAGAAGTGAAATTTTCACCATCACTCTTGAGTCTCATCTTTTGTCTTCAAACTTTCTATCTTAGAATGCAGATGATTTTGTTCCTGGGCGCTGGCTAGAAGGATCACAAACTGAAAAAAGTAGAGACCCATCCGCCTTTCAACCTTTCAGTGCCGGACCAAGAATTTGCATTGGTCAACAGTCTGGTATGTTCAGTGCCTTTGCCTTCCTCTTGAGTTAATTCTAGATTCTAATTATGTGTATCATCTTCACATCAAAAGCCCTTTCAGAAGCTTCTCTTGTGTTGTTGAGGTTGATACAATCATTTTCAGGGGCAGAGTTAGTCGGTCCTTCTGCTTGTAAAGACAGTATCCAGGAAGCTCCCACATTAGTCCTGAGCTATAGGGGTGGACTCTGGGCCAAGTTTCACAAGCTGAAGGAGGGTTGAAGTGTTCATGTCTCACATGAGGCAAGACAGCCTTCCTGTTTGTTGATCATTTTCTTTTTTGTATATCTTGGCAACATCAAGAGGTAGATCATACTCTTCAGCAGTTACCCATTGAAATAGATTATCTCCAAAGGATTGCCACCTTGTAGCTTCACAAATACATCACTTAAGCTTTGGTCTTTGAAGCCAAAATAACGTACATGTATTCTGATGGTTGGTGTTTACAATTAAATGTATATGCATCAGTGGAGTGCTTTGATTTATCTATATTATAGATGCATGTCGCCGTCTGGCTATCTCCACCTAAACAATATTGGTGAATTGCACCAAGTCCCTGGCACAATCACACACCGAGGTGAAAGCGCCCCCAGGTCAGAAGAGGAACACTCAAGCACCTTTATAAAGATCAAGACTGAAAAAGTCTTGATAATAGTATGTTAAATTCATAGTGTCAAACAGAGCCACTGAGAACAGAGGATTAATTCTGTCCTTGATTCTTGAGTACCATGAACTCCTGAGCTCATTTTTCGGAAACCCGCATTCATTTAATTTTAGGTCAAGCAATCTAGCAACCTGTCACAGAACATTTTGAAAAGATAGAAAGAAAACAAGACAAGTGTACAGCACTAGAAATACATCCCACAACAAATTTTCAGATACCATGATAGTAAAAATCTCAAAGATGGAACACGTATTCATACTATGGTTACCCATGGACAACATGCTGTAAGACTTTGTTTTTCGAAAAAAACGACAAAAAGCAAAAACGACCTGGTAAGAGCTTCATTCAAAGCACAATAGATAGTTACAGAAGGCACTTGACTTTCAATATCAGTGTACATTTCGAGTTCATTGAGCCGCACTGAAACTTTCAGTGTCCATATACAACACACTCCAATTTAAATAGTCACAAACATATCAAAATATCAAAGAATTCAATGAAAAATACAAAGTGTACGAAAACTAGTTCGCTAGAGAATGTGTGTACAACAACACAAAACAAAGACAAGGAAATAAAATTTTGGCTATAGCTATCAGTCTACTACGCCTGCTGATACAGGGTAACGATCTAAATCACTAAAAGATGAAACAGAAAATATGAGTTTTATCAAACTGAGCTACTTGATTAGCAAGTCTGACTTACAAGGTTTGCTTAGGTTGATCATCTGCCCGGGGTTTACAATTTTGCGTGACTGATGACGTTTGAAAAGTCCGAGTCAGTCTTGAACGATATCGTTTTGTGTAATCCATGATGAAAGAGAATTACCTTTAAGAACGGATCCGACATCAGAACACTGGAAAGCTCGAGTTAACGTAGCTTTACCGGTTGCATCGGTTTTGACAATCCCACAATCTGGTAAAGAAGCAAGTTTTTAATGTCCAAAAGCTTATTGTGATACGATGAAAGACACTTCAACGTACTGATATGAAAAGTATCAGTATCATCACCATTTGGAATTCTTGAAACAGCATCACACATTTGGGAAGATGGTTCATCTTTGGTCAAAGGATTTGTAATTAGATTATCTTGATAAGGAACACAGTTTTCAAGTTTTATTCGAGGATAAGGTGGTTGTATACAAGTAAAAACTTGTTTATCTTTAGTCCTACAAACTGATGATTAAGTAAAAAAACACGAGAATTTGTCAAGTTCTTTCTCAAAAGGATGATATATTGAATGAGGTATTACTATCAGGAGAGAGGAGAAAACAGATGGTCACTTACTATTATGAAATGGTTTTCTATCATCTATACCATAAAATAGACAACATTCTTGTGAACTCCCACCGAAAACAAATTGAATGTTTTGAATAAAGATTAGTAAAAGTAAACGTGAATACATATCGAAGACTGAATGCTGATAGTAATACGACGAGTTTGTTTGATAAATTAACGATTTGTTTGATAAAGTATGGAGTTGTTTTGTAAAATTCTTGACAAAAAGGATTTAAGATTGCTCTGAACACTAGGGGAAGTAATCAAAAGGTTTTATAGAAAAAAAGTAGCTGAAAAGTCTCCTGGATTGATTGCGGAGGAAGCATGGATTGGAACTTTTAGCGAGTAGAGAAAGCAAAAATCCCTCATTCAAAGAAGTAAACGCTTCATCAACTTTGCGAACCCCTCGAAGATAGGTATGTAACCATAACGCTCGAGCTCCGAAATGTGAGCAAAACCGAAAGAAATCCTATTGAAATCCCCGCCTCACAGCCTTGAGGGGGTCGAACTCGAGGCAAGGCCGATCAAACAAACACTCAGGATGTCATTTCAACTTATTCGACGTCATTGCAGGGAGTCATGTAAAGATGAATTAAACACTTCAGTTATTTTCCAGCTTTCGCCAGGACAATCTTATATACTAGAGTGAATAACGAACAAAAAATAGAACACACACACGGCGGGACAAAAGCATTCGGCAAAGACTTCGAGGGTGGATTTCAGGGAAGTGCTCTGCCGGGGCTTCAAGGTTCAACTTGACGAGGTTTCAAGAGAGGCGTTGAGACCGACAGATCAAGGGCTAATATCTCTTTGGCTACTCACTGGAAATCTGTGCTTTTCTTGAACAACCAATCAACAGACCTCAACCAAATATTTGCGAAAGACTTGCTCTTTCAAAAAAAGGAAAAAACCACATTGGTCTTGAAGATTATACTCAAAGAGAGTCATCAATCTGACATTTTGTTACTAGAAGGGATCTAGTTTGGATGCGGGCAAACAGACTATACGGTTGAGAAACAGATATGAAGCGCTAAGCACTGCCAGTTAATGAGAGAAAGTTAGAAACTGAATAAGCACTTTTCCGCTTGAGTTCAAACCAGCCCATATGCAATACGTTTAAACTACTCAAATCCACCAAAACTCATCACTAATTTGATACTCGTATCCATAACGCTGCAAATAGATTGATCACAGAATTATCCAACAAATTGTTTATGTCCTATTCTTGGAATGCTACGTGTTTCCTCAGTAGGATTTTACATGATCCTTTAATTTACCTTGGTGCAACTCGTGCATGCTAAAATGAAAAAAACACTATTCTCAGTTCAGCAAGCTTTTGATTGATGACTAAAGATGACTGACTCATGGCGGGCACATTAGCAGGAGTATCAGGGCATGTAAAAGCAGTTTTCTGGAGATTGATACAAGCTGAGAGTCCATCATACAAACATGGAGTATAAATCTTGAATCAGACACTTCATCGAAAACGGATGGTTCAAGATTTGGAATACTGACTATAGTCATCCGCGCTTTTGTTGTAAGTATATTGAGCACAGTTCTGATTACTCGATCCATTTCCCTTGCAGCCAGACATCGGACTGTAATTCCGGTCTAACATCAAATTACATTAGCGATAAAATCCATGTCCAGCGATCAGCTTCACAATTTCATTTTTTGATAAAAGGAGTGAGGATTGGTTCGCCAAACACTAACTTTGATCTGCACAGCTTGAGCGTACGCATGAATACTCGTGTGCTGTTTGGTCTACGAACTGACCCTTGCATACTTTTAATGTGAGCGATCACGAAACCGTTCCGCATCAGCCGCAGGTATAGATTATGCTGAAGTGATCAGGCAATTGATTATATAACCGGATCACATACTTCCATTATTGTTTGCGTCGATTGTAAACTGGGTATTACAGGTATAATCGCTCACGGCCCCATGAATCCACAGTGTAACGATTAAAAGGGAGATTTTGAGAAGCATCTTCGGTACAGCAAGAGAAGAAGATCAAGTTCGATTGGAAAAAGCGTGTAAGTGAGCAAGATTTGATGAAGAGAAGAGGGCAGTGAGGAAGCGTATGAAAGGGACATAAACCGGCCTTTCCATCTACCTATTTATAGGATTTTTACTCTGTTGTAGTAGACGCCGACACGGCAGCCAGCTTCTGGAGTTGCTTTGCGTTTGTTCCCTCACACGCGGAGAAGTGAGGAAAAGTAGCGCCACCGGCGTGCATTTACGTCTTTGAACCTTTTTTCTACTCATTCGGTTCAACATCGGCGTTATGGCTTTGAGTAGTATGACAATTCTTGAGGGAGCCATATGGTTAAATTCAATGGAGTCCCTCGTGGAGCGGCTGGACCCTTTGCCTCCGCCACAAGGGACTCGGACGCTTCGCCGCCGTCAGGGAGAATTCCATTGAGTTTAAACATACGGTTCGATGACAGGTATATAGGAACTTGAAGCCGTATTCCTCGAATAAGCGTGTGTACTTATAAAGGAGCACAGGAGCGTACCAGAAGATAACAGTCATGGAGGCATCCACCAGAATCAAAGAAAATCAAGACTGCACTCTGAGATGACCGAAAGAAGAAGCCGATGCACACCCTTAAAATTAAATCAACTATGTTTCAAGGCGCACCAAAAATTGTTGTGTTTTTTGTACGCCTCGAAGGCGGACTCATGTACATATGCAGTGAAGTTGACACCCCGTCGGAAGAGCCCCCCCAGTAAATCTGCTGAAGCCTGAAGGACAGAAGTGGTTGATATGAAAATGTATTTGAAATCAATTTGTGCATTCTTTTTCCTCACCCTCATTATCATTCTTGAGAAAGAGATCATGATCTCAATTGTTTATTCTTCCTCTACTTCTTATCCTACATTGTGAATTGATGATCCAAGCTGATATTTTGCAAATTGTGATCTAAATGTACAAATATCATTTAAATCAGCTTACACTAGAAACAGAAACATCAACACCTTCTCCTTCTCCTTCTCCTACTTTTCTTTTCTAAAAGCTCAGAGCTATCTTTCAAACTTATAATTCCAGCTGTCTTGAAAGATAAATGGTACTGCTAAATATCATTTTCTAAATTTTTATTTTTCATATCCGTGGTCACGTGGTTTTACCAATCTGGTAGGAAAAGTACAGCAATGACTGATGATACGGCCTGAGGTGAAATCATGTTGCTTGCCTGAAGCCAGCTTCAACCCATGATTCCAACACTTGAGCGGGTATGAGCCTGCATGAGCTCCATTTCTGATAGTGATCCTAATTGGGATAAATAACCCAGGCAGGCAGTCAAACTTGGAGAATCACACCAATGCTTTGGTCTATCTTGAAAGAGAATTCCAATTCTCTAATCCAAGGGAATGTTTTGACTGGGGCTATGACCCGGCCCTGTGAGCTCACGGCCGGCCCTGGGTCCGGGCCCGGCCTTGGGTAGACTCAAGGTCCTTGGTAAATCAATGTGGGTCAACCAGGGCACTCCCTAAATTTTAGGATTCAGGGCCAGGCAGGGCTAGGCTTGCTTTTGAATAATAAAGGAGGGATACATTCAAACTTTTGTCTGAATTTTAGGCAAGGCAAAGAGGTGAAGCAGGGATAACAGCAGACTTGTATTTCAAATTTGCATAACAGAAACAATTTTTGTAAGTGATATAATCTTACTTAGAAAGTAAAGAGGAATTCTCACGATGGGGACAAATTTTAAGTGATATAATCCTACTTAGAAAGTAAAGAGAACCAAAAGGCTTCTAAATAAAAAAATTGTTCATTTAATTCCTAACACCTTATTCCAGCTCTTGAGACACACCGGAGCCTCAAGACTGAGGGGAGTGAATGACAAGCGGTGATTGCTCATAACTCTTGAAGCGGCAGAAAATGAACTTTTGGATGCACTGTAAACATTATCCAGTTTCCCCGAGTGCAAAGGGGAAAATGATTAAGAGTGTAGTTTGGAATGAAGGGATCCATCACTGCACACCTGAGACATAACACACACACTACATATGTGCAGCAGGCTTAGCTATAGTTGCCTATCATGTACACGTCCCCACACCTAGGATTTGTAATCATTGGGTTTGCAACAGGCCCCGGCCCCGCCACTGCAGAACTTGAATGATTGTGAACCACTTGGAGGGGACTGTACATACAGGTCTGCTCAGCTGACTGCTCATCTGACTGAATAAATCACATGTGATACATTATGTCACTTTTTTGTCATTGACAAAGTTATCCCAACAATCCACTACATATATCATCATGGCAACTCGTGAGGCAACATTCTTGTGGCCATTCGTCCATAACAGAAAGGGTGTTACATAAAGTTTAGTTGACAAAATTACACCAAAACTTTGAGCCCATGTATGTAGTAAATCTTTTGAATGATTTTGTCAAGCTGAAAAAAAGTTACAGCATGTATTACATATGATTCACTCATCCAGATGAGGACATAACTGAGTAAGCCTGTATGTACATGGTAACCACCTATTCACTCAGCCTGCTGCACATATGTAGTGTGGCTGTCATCACTCAGGTGTACATTGATAGCTCCTTTTATGACAAATTATACTCCTATTCATTTTCCCCTCCCCACTTGGGGAAGTTGAATGATGTTCATAGTGGTGGAGTGCTGGTCACAGGCACCACAAGAATTGCAGCTGCCATGTGTGATAAGATAGGCCAATGATGTTGATGAGTACTCCAGAAGGAAGAACATCACAAACCTTTATTCTTGAGGTGTGGTGAGGTATTATTTTACCTTTTCCTCAACTGGAACAGTCTTGCAGCACTTGATGAAGGGTTGAGGGTGATCAGGGTTGATTCCTTTGTCTTTGAGTTCAACAATTTTGGTATTGAGATCATAGACTGGTCAAAACTTGCAGGCTTGGGTGGTGAAGTGATCCACCAAGTTGTTGATCTTGAGGCAAGGATCAAGGATCACCAACCAGATGTAGACCACCTTGGTCTGAGAAGCGGATTGATATTGAATAATCTTTTGTAACATCAGAAGGACTGCTACCTTCAAATCCTTGCAGGTAGAGTTGTGTCAGGCTCAGATAATAAGGTGTGTATAAACAATCAATGAAAAAGTAAAAGATAAAAAAAGAAATCAAGATAAAAAATCTTACCTTTTCAAGACACTCTACAAGGTATTGATAATTGGGCATCACCTGGGAGAAGGTGGGGTACTTGTGACCCTTGATTGAATTTGTGACCACAGCCAGCAGAGCAAGAAAATGTACAATATACTTGATACAAGGTCCCACTTGTCATTGTTGAGTGTGGATTGTTCAAGTGAAGGATCTCCCTCACATTGATACTTGATCACTTGGTTAAGTTTGTAAAAAGGTTTGAGCAAGGTGTGGGTTGAAGACCAGCGGTTTGAGACTTTGTGAATCAAGCCAATCTTGCGATCCAACTTCTGAAAGCTAGCAATAGCATTGTCTAGAGAAATCTTGACCTGGCTGGAGTGTTTAACTTTTGTGTGGAAGCCACGGATGCAAGTCAGAGTGCTACTGATGTTGGCATGTGGAGTAGGTTTGATGAAAAGGGGTACACCAGAAGGGTTGAGGTATGGTTGGATCAAGAGCATTTACCAGGGGAGGAATAGATTGGGGATCAAATACAGCTAATCCAGCTTTGGCAACAAGGTTAATTACATGAGCAACACAACCATGTAAGTTTTCAGAGGTGTTGAAATGTGGAATCAAATTGGACCACCAATGGTTTTGAGAGCAAGGGTGATTCTGTGCATCTTGAAGTCTGCCAATATCCAATGGGCTGTAACACCAACATTGCAACATTTCTGGGAGCCGTCCACCCATCAAAAGTAATGCTGATATGACAAATAGAACTAAGACTGGCAATAGCATTTTGGGTGGATCAAAACTGTTCAACAATTTCATTGGATATAAAAGTTTGTTTGGAAAGAAGGCAAAGGGATTGAGGGTTGACCATGGTCATGAGCTTGCAGAATTCCTTGGCATCAACTCACAGGGGCCAAAATAGATACTCACATACATGTGAGCGTTGTAGACTTTTTGGAATTCTCCAAAAAAGATTCATTTTCTTTCAGATTGATTCAATTCACAATCTTGTTTGTGCTCAGGTGATCATCCTGTGGTTCTCATATTTTACTTGACATTTATTGAGAAGGCTCATTTCCATCTTGGATGAGCAATAACTGATTCCCGATGAGTACTCAGGATCAGCTCATGAGGCACTGAATACTCAGCAATTTGTTCAAAATGAAGATGAGCACATGAACTATACCTTCCTGAGGCTTCATTTTTCAGTGAAGAAGCCTGCCCAGGGGCGTCCCATTTGAGCTGCTCAGCAAATACTCAGTAGCATCCCCTGACTGGATCACTGATGGGCCGGACTTTTCTCAGACTTCCTTGCTAAGGAATGAAGCCTGATAAAAGCGTCATCCCATCTGCTCATTGCTCAGCTAATCCTCAGTGATATCCCCGGATAAAGTTTTTCACACTGAGGGGCTGAGATCAACTGAGCAGCCCCTCAGCCAATACTCAGTGACATCCTTTGGATCCTTCTGATCCGGCCAGGAATGCCCCTGAGGACTATCTGAGCAGGCCCTCATCCAATGAGCAGTGAAATCCTCCGGATCCTCCTGATCTCAGAGATGCCCCTGAGGAATAACTGAGCAGCCCCTCATCCAATGAGCAGTGAAATCCTCCGGATCCTCCTGATCTCAGGGATGCCCCTGAGGAATAACTGAGCAGCCCCTCATCCAATGAGCAGTGAAATTCTCCGGATCCTCCTGATCTCAGGGATGCCCCTGAGGAATAACTGAGCAGCCCCTCATCCAATGAGCAGTGAAATCCTCCGGATCCTCCTGATCTCAGGGATGCCCCTGAGGAATAACTGAGCAGCTCAGTTGAACGAGCAGACGGGCCTCAGGCTTCATTCCGGAGCCATCAAGCTTGAGGCAAGCTTGGCGCTCTGTGATCCATCTGGGGGATACGAGACTTAGCTAAGGGAATACTCAGTTCAGCTCAGCCCCTAAGCTATACATTGGTGGCATCCCTTGGAGCTTACTGAACCAGGGAATGCCGCTCAGGATCAGCTGAGCAGATGGATCAGCCCTTCCTCAGACTTCTTTGCTCAGGAATAAATGCTGAGGAAGGCTTAGTTTGTCTGCTCAGTTCCTGATGATCACGTAATCAGCTGACAAACAGAAAGAAAAGGGAAACAAATGGGAAACAAATGGGAAACAAATGGGAACAAAACAGGAAAATTTCAACGCTCACATAGTTGTGAGCATCAATTTTTGCCCCTGTGAACTAGGGATATTGTGAGCTCTTGGTGCAAAATGAGTCAAATGAGGGCTATCTTGAGATTACCTCAATTGAGGGTTTTGGTCTAATAAAATGAAAAAAAAACATACAAACAGAAATCAACAAACAGACTAAACAAAAACAAATCAACAAACAGACAAAAAGTGGAAATTCTTAGATTGGCCATTTTCCTGTCAATAAAGTACGCAGTCATTGTATGTTGACTGGTATTGACAGGTAGCTTGATATGATGACATCTCAACAGATGACAGATCATCAACTTAGTGCTGGTGTGCTTAGTGATTGCCATTTGTTGGTTGCAGAGTGCAAGTGGGGCATTGGAATCTTCAACACCAGCAGAAATCAAATCAACAAAACCTTCCCTAGCAGTGCACACATTGTTCAACATACCATCAATTTTTTGCTGGGCAAAGTATTGCCAAACCCACAACAATTGACCAGTAGCCATGGTGTTGGAAACATACTTGAAAAAAGAATATGACAGAGTAATACTGGCATTGGTAGCAGAGGAAAGTCCAGAAAAGAGGGTAGCAGGAGTACCAGATGTGGGAAGAGTGGGGCATGATGGATGGTTAAGTTGTAATGTACTTTCAAAGTGCCAATTAGTGGTTCATTCTTAAGTTTCACCTTTTCACATGAGGAAAAAAGGAATCTGGTGGGGTAAAGTGTCAACCTTGTTTGACCTTTAACCACAGTTTTTTTATACCAGGGTACCCAACAGGCCGGGGCTTCTGGGGCACCCACAGGGCTCTTGTGAGCCTCATCATGTCAGGTTAACAAAGATCAGGGCTTGTACCAGCACAACAACAAATTACCTCCAACAAAGTAAACTAACAAGAGCTACTTCCTTTACCCATTTATACTACCAATTAGAAAACAATTGACTCATTCTTCCAAAGAAATTGTGATAGTATTACAAAGTATTACCATACTGTTCAAACCCAAACAAAAAAATCATTCTTCAAAGTTTTGAATTTTTTGTATTTAGATACAGCCATTCCAATATTGCTTGTCGCACCTCTTTTGGAAAAAGAAAGAGTTTGTGAGCTTGAAACCTAAGTTTTAACTGGTTAAAACCTGAAATTTGGCTGTATCACCTTCAATTACAGTCAACTTTGAAGTTTTATTGAGTAAAAACTTAGGTTTCACTTTTTCTTTTCCAAAATGGAGCAACAAGCAATATCGGAATGGCTGTATTCTCAAAATTAGTAAAAAAACCAAAACTTCAGTAAAGAAGAAAATCAAGTTTTGAAACATAATATGATTTCTCAAACCAACCAAAAAGCCAATCATTCTCAACTCAGCTGTATACCACATAAGGTTTGATCACAACAGTCCAATGTTTTAGAAAGTAAATCCAAAGACCTCTTTACTTTGTCCAAAAAAACTCCAGACCTCTTATCCAAACTTAGACCCATATCCTCCCATATCTCTTTGATTTATACTTCAACTTCTTCAAACCCTCATAAAAAACACCAAACATTCATCGCTGCCTCTTTTCATCCTCTTTTTTTGGCTTTAAGTAAATATTAGTTGTACATAATCCAAACCATTTTGTTATCTTTTCATCTTTTTTCTTTTTGAAGGGGGGTTGGGGCTAAAAAATAAATTAAAAAACTAATTCATGATAAAAAACACAAAAAAACACACAATAAATTAAAAAAATTAACCAATAACAAATTTCAAGTAAACCAAACCAAATCAATCTCTCATTCAAATCCAAGAAACCAAATCATTCAAGAAACCCACCCAAAAAAACCCAACCCTTTCATCTTTTTCACCACCTTCCCAAACCAAACTAATCTCCACTGCACTGCACTCCCAAAATTCACAAGTATCCTTTGCAAGCCTTACACAAAAAGAAATCAATCTTCATACAATCTACCCTCACAAGCCGGCAAGATGCCACGTTCCAAAAGGTCTTCGAGAATAGACTCCAACTGAACCAACGAAGCCTTAACGCCCGCCTCCTTCGAAACCGTCCATTTGTTCTTCCTAATCCCCTCCACCAACAAAACTCTCAAGACCTTCAACCATTGAGTTCCATAAACTTCCCACATTCTTTGGTACGAAACTTCAATCAAACATGAAATTAACTTAGGTAAGACCAAACTATTAGCCAAATCGGATTTGATCAAGTTGACTAATAAACTCCATAAACTTGATACTTTAAAACACGAATCGATTTGTGAGAGTTTAGATGAAGGGATTTGGTTCTTTAATGAAGGTACAATATCATTTATATCCACTTGACAAATCCCACAATAAAGTGAAAAGATTCCCGAGATCCGATTAGAATACTGAACGAGTCCTTCATCATTCTTCCTTCCACCTCCAACCAAATACCCTAATCGTTTGCCATACAATTCATCTGATTCAGTCTCGAATTTAATCGGTCGATGAGATGTTACAAAATAACATTTCTTTACGATTCTGGCCATCATCACTTGTCCTAGTTCAGGATATCCTATTAAAATTAATCCGATCACTACTCTCGATAATGGATAGACTGTACTTGGTTTGGCTGTTACTTCTGTTTCGGATTGTTTGATGAGAGCTTTGGAGAGATGATTACATGCCCAAATGTAGACGTTCAAATCAGATTGTTTGGTTTGTTGAAGTACTTCACCTAATTCGATAATCTATTCCAAAACTCTAATCAACCAATCATTTATTTTTCCAAAGATTCAGGTAGATCAAAAACTTACGACTTTTTGAATTTGTTTAGATGAATTTGTTAGTTGTCCTACTTTAAGTGTGATCTTTCTTTTGGCTTGTCTACAGATCGTTTTGAATGATTCGTTGGAAGACACATTCGGCAGTACAGTTTGTTTGATCTGTTCAATAACTCTGTACCATTTCATATAATTCTCTTTCAACGAATCCTTCTGATTCCGATCCAATGAATCCTCTAAATCTTTCTCAATCCGTTTCTTTTCCATCACCTCTTTTTTCCTCAACTCGAGTTCGTTTTTCAGTCTAAGTTGATCTTTTTCCAACCTAGCCTGTACTTCAGATCGGTTTCTTTCTTCCTCAGCTTGTCTTTCTTCTCGAGCTTTCTTCTCTGCTTCTTCCTGTTTAATCTTAAAAACCCTAAGAGTTTCTTCTTTTTCAATCTCTTCTGCTTTCCTAATCAATTCATCAAAAACCTTTAACCGATCTCTTTCTCTTCTTTCGAATCCTTCCTTTATAGTACGTATCTCTCTAGACTGATCCAACTCGATTTGTTCCAAGACTTTACTCAACTCATTCATCTGTTCTTCATACACTGCTTCTTGACGTTCATTTACCCGTTGGATCGTCTTATGATGGATCTCTTCAAACTGTTTTCTTCTTTCGGATGTCTTTTTCATCGATATCAAATAAGTTGATCGTCTTCCTTCTTGATCCCATACTTGTAAACTATCATGATCAGGCACAAGATAACTTGTTGACTGATATCTAGACGGATCTTGTTTACGAATCGGCCATTTCTCTTCTTCACTATCTTCTTCTTCTCCGTCTTCTTCTTCTTCCTCAGATGATGAAGTGGATATGTTTTGGATCCGATGGTGTGATGATCTGCTTGAAGATTTCAGTGGTGATGAATAGATCGATTTGGATAGGTTGGGTGGGTTGGCAAATGGAGAAGGAGTGGATTGATTAAGTTGAACTGATAATGGTTTACAAAACGGACCACTATAAGATATCATATTTTAAATGGAATGATTAGTTTTCTGGTTTAGAGTTGGGTTGTGGTTGGGTTACTTAACTTGTATTGGTTTGATGTGTTTGATGATGATGGTCGTGGGATCGAAGTTGTAGTAGAAGAATGTAGTTTGTGTGATTTTGATTTTGATTTTGATTTTTGTTTTTGATTTGGTTTTGGTTTTGGAATGGTTTCTTCTTCTTCTTCTTCGTCTGATGTTTCTGGTACTGAGTATTTCATGATTTGATTTGTAAGTAGTGGTTCAGTTGGTTTGGTCAATCAAGTCAGATGAGAATGTTGAGTTGTAAGTTCAGATATCGGATAGTTGACTGATCATCGGATTCGGGTTGGACATGCCATCCCAGCGGCCCCGAAGCCGACGTTCGGAGGGTTCGGATGAAGCGGCCTTTGGGAGATCGCTGGCAGCCGCCAACTGGCACTGGCACTGGCACTGCCAGTCACTCAAAGCCCATGAAAGTATGGCTTGTGTCCCCTTTCCCGAGTGGAACCTTGTACAATGTTCACTCACCTGACATACCCACTACACAGATGGTGATATTCAACATCACATTTCACCAAAACCGCACCAAAATCCTCCATCCATCCTAAACTTAACAAAATCAATTTCTTCAACTCAAACAAACCACAACATAACAATATGCTACTCCGACAATTCATGGACCATCTGGCTGAACAGTTTCCAGAGCTTCACTCAACGCTTTCACTTCGTGACCTCATCCAGTTTTCCGTTCTGGCCGCCGAAATCATCACACGTTCAAACCATACGTGGGTTTCCCCGTAACGACGGCGAATCCGTAGTCCCATTCTTGCGCACAGCATGCTGTCCCCGCGGCGGCAGGATGCTGCACTGAATATGCACAGTTGGGAAAGATGGATGGATCAGTTTGGTTTTCTAATAAGGTGATAGAAAAGATAGATTCACTCACAGCAACTTTCCACGCGTTGGGTAACCTGTTGATATACTTCAAAGGGGTTGTCTTCTTGATGTTGTCACAAGCAGGGCATGCTATGCCAACTAGACCTTTCAAGACCGGCTGGGGAAGTGGTGCGCTGGGAGGCAAACGTTTGAACTCAGGTTTGATGAAGCTTGAATCCATTTTGTGAAGAATGTGAAGTGGTGATACAAGGGGGGTGGAGAGTTGAGGGAAGCGTGAAGTGTGTATCTCTCATGTGTTACCTGAGGTTTCAATACGCCGTGAAAGATGGCATGGGGTTTCAGGGCAAATGTGGGGCAGGTGAAGTACTGTGTGAAATGACGTGGGGGGGTTTTCACGGCTAGGTGAAATATTGGGGGGAGGGGGAAAAAAATGGCACTGGCAGTAGTGCCAGTAATCTCCCGAAGGCCGGGTGTTCCCGGAGGGTTTCCCGAGCTCCGAGCCCTCGGGGTGCGGAGTTCGGGGGCGGGGGCTGCCAGTCCTCAAGCCCCCGATGTTATCCGCGGGTTTTAGCCGGGGCTTAATCGCGTCGGGGTAGGTTTCGTGCGCGGGAGGGCTCATTAGATATTGGCTCGGGGTGCGGATAGGCCATTACCCGCGTTTTTCGGGTTGGGGCTCCTCGTTCTCCCCAGCCTGGGTGATTTCATTGGTCTTTCCTGATATCATCATCGCAATAGTTCTAGTTCTAGTTTAGAGTTCCAGTAGTCAAAGATGAATGATAATCAGAAGAGATCGATACTGAGTTCCAAAGATTATGAATTCTTCTTGACCGCTTCATTCGATCCACAATCATTTTCGAATTCTCTAATCTTCAATCACCATTCAGTTTTCGATGAATTCTTATCATCATCCCTCACCTCACTCTCATCCACTACCACTACTAACAACAATCCCAATAGTGTACCATATCTAAACTTATCACTTCAAAAATTAAACATTGCAATCGATGAGATTAACAAACAAATCAGAAATACAATCTCATCAAACCATTTAAACTTACTCATCAAATCACATTCGATCATTAACTTAGACCATCATTTAGTTTCTATTAAATCATCACTCCATCAAATCGACAATAATCTAATCAAACTCCAATCCAAGATCTCAACAAAATATCAACACCTCTCATTAAACTTAACAAACTTGGATCGGTTTCAATCTTTACTTATCAAAACTAAATCTATCTTAAAGTTTATCCAACTAAAAAAACGACTAGATACACAACTCATCAATTCTTCCGAACCATCAAATCTAATCGAATCCACTTTAACTTTATCAGAAATAGAAAGCCTTATCAATCCTAATAATCAGTACCTATCCCATTCGATCAACACATTCAAAGCTATTCAACACCATTTAAATCCAATCCAATCCACTCGTGAAAGCCTTCAATCACAAATGACCCAAATCTTAAACAAAGGATTACTTCAACTAGACAAGACTTTACTTTCCACATCTTTTCAGACCGCTTACAATCTTTCAATCTTACCTGAATCTATTACTTTACTCATCCAAACCCTTACCCAATCTATCCATTCCAAAATCAAATCAACTTTCGACCTCAACTCTTTATCCAAACAATCTAATCTACAAGGTACCATTTTCTCTCTCATTTCTAAATGACTAATCCCATTCTGATCACCTTTTTTTTTGTTTTGGGGGGACAGATCAGACACACTCTTCTAGTTTCGTATACAAATCAAGATCACGTACCGAACCTACTTTATCGAACCATTCATCATGGACAACCTGTTTATGGACAAGACTAGAATCATTAATTGACGATCTCACTTCAACTTGTATAAAAGTTTACACATTAGAAAAAGTTTTGGAATGGAAAAAAACTTCTTCGACAATGTCACTTCAAGTAAAAAGTTTTTTGGATGAGGTGGTTGAGAAGGATGGTGGATTGGATGGGGTGTTGCCCAGGACTGTTTTTTGGAGAACGGTTTGTGTGGCTTTAGAAAAAGAGTCTAGAGAAGCATGTAGAGGTCAGTTCTGCAACAAAAGCCCCACCAAAGTCAAGAACCGAGTTTGAGAAACTGATAAATTAGATTTTGTTTAGGTTCGAATTTTATTAACCAAACTCTCACAAGTTCGTATCCAAAACTCCTACGACTCCTGCACGACTTCTTTTCCCGAATCTCACTCCACACCCACACAACTTATAGCTCATCAACTCAATCACCCGAAACGATTCTAATGCTTCGATCAATCTCGGCTTTCGAAACGGTTTATCTTGAAAGATCTAAGCAAAGGATGATGGAAGGTTTGAAGGTTTTGAAGAGCGATGAAAGGTTTGGACCGGTCGTTTTGAATGAGTTGGATGTGGCTAGGTTTGATCCTTTGTTGATTCGATTGGTAGTTAAGAATTTGAAGGAGGTTTTGGATGAGTATTTGATTAGGATTTCGGATCGAGTTGAGGCTTTTTTCTTCGTGGCTTTTTTTGGATTTCGATTTTGGGGTTTTTGGATTGATGATGGTTTTGCTTTTTTTTGTGGGTAGATTGATCGTGATCAGTATTCTGTGATGGGATTAGGTTCGAACCTTTTGAACGGTTCAAAGTCTTTGAATATCGAAAGCTCAAATCTGATATCGAATCTGATCGAAACACTAAACCAAGTGATGAACGAGTACGAAAGCACGAACCCAGAGATATCCCAGACGTTACAAACAATGGTGAACCGAGCAGAAGCCACTCAAAAAGAGATAATCGATCCGATGATCAGATTGATCAAACGAGAGATCTCAGTCTTGGTTGGAAGAATGCATTCGAACTCGAAACAGTCTCGTACCAAACCCGACAGTTATTTATCAGATCTGATGGAAAGAATAAGTCGAATGAAAAGCGAAATCGGACATGAAATGAAATCAGAAGTTTTTATTTATCAAATCGTTTCCTACACAATCAGGTGTGGATTGTTTCATCTTTCATTAAGGGATGGAAGAGATGAGAAGAGTAGGTTGGGATTGATTTCAGAAGTTTCTGAACTTGAGATTGGTTTGACTCAATGGATTGAAGAGGATGAAGTAAGGTTTGGAAGAGATTTGGTAGGCTTGGTGGGTATGTTACGTGATTTGAGAGAGTTTAAACGGGTTATTTTTATGTTTGAGATTGGGGAATTGGAAAAAGAAATCGGATCGAATGGAGAAGGAAAAGAGGAGGAGGATGAAGAGTTTAGGAAAATGATTGTTCTGCAACATTTACTGAGTAGAGCATCTGTACAGGTTCAAAGGGTTTTGGGTTGGAATGAAGTCGAGTATTGGAAATGGTTAGAAGAACATTTAGGTAGTATTGAGGATTGGAAATCTTTGGTGAAAAGAGTTTTGCAGGAAATTGGGTTTGGGGATCAGAAGAATGAGAAGAATGGGAATGGGGAATTGGATTTGGTTAGAAAGGTTTTAGGATTAGGGAATGGGGCTCAGAGGAAATAGATGAGGTTTTTTGGGTTAAGAAGGGTTGGGTTGGGTGAGGGGTTGAGGGGATATGGTTGAAAGAGGTTGGTGGGATTGAAGATTTGTGGAAGTTTGGTTGGATTTTAGTTTATTTTAGGGTCATCAAATCGGGTTTGGTTTTAAAACTTATGGACATTTTTAGAATAAGATAGATCTGCTTAAGAAAGATAATTAAAAGATGTACATATGGTAGATAGTTGAATGATCATCATTTGGAGGTGTTGATTTGAATGATCATTCAGGGCATGTTCACTTAAGGAAATTCTGACCAGAAATCATATTCTGGAAAAAAAATTAATGCAAACAATGAAACATGCACTGCCAAATAGACACTTTATATTTTGCGGAATGTGGTTTCTTAGCAGAAATTGCTTAAGTGAACAGGCCCTTAGAATGGGTTGATTTTTTGAAAGAAGTATTAGTTGATCAGATATACTTGGAGGGTATTTTGAAGAAGAAGGGGTCTTTGGTTTGGTAATTGGTAAGATGGGTTTTCTGAATGAAAGTCACTCAAGTAGACTCTGTTGAACCAGTTGACTTTTTTGGCTTTGGGTTGTCGAGAAATCTCAACTTGATAGACAGATTGACTGTTTGAAAACAACTAGGTAAAATTTAAAGTAGGGTTTGTTGGAACTTGTAGGTCTACTGTGTGTATGTATATTCCACTGAACTTGACCACTGGCACACAGTGAAGGTTTTGTTGAGTTGTATAAGTACTCACTGTAAAAGTGGCTGAGTCACAATTTGTTTGACTAAACATTTATGGTGTTCAAGCCTGTGCAAGAACTGTGCAACACCAGCGTGCAAGATCTGTGCAAGATCTGTGCAAGATCTGTGCAAAATGTTTTGCACTAATCTTGCACATCAATTTTTTTTGACAACCCAAGTTGTGTGTTGCAAAGCGTGCAAAAACCATGCAAGACCAACTTGCAAGTTTTGTGCAAGATCTGTTCAAGTTCTATTCATATCTTGCAAACTTGCACAAATTAATTTTGAAGTTTGAACACCGTAATTGGTCAAAAGTTTAGTGTTTGGCCGGATGATGGATACAGTTCAACTGTACTGATTGGTTTATGGTCCAAAGATGATGGTCTGGCCAGGTATTGGTTGATTTTTTTGGGATCTCTTTACCATTGATACATTGGTGCTTGACCTACATGGGGTGGATGGGCCAGGTATGGGGAGGAACAAAGAGGTTTGCTTGATTAGATACTGTTCTGACAGGATTGGTAGTATACAAAGCTTGCTTGGAGAAATTCTATAGGTTCCTGAAACAGCTGCTAGCCAATTTTACCATACAGTGGTCTGTGCTTGACAAAATGTGGTATGGAATTACTTTGTGGTTTAGTTCTACAGCTACAGATTTGATGAATAAATGCTGATGACATCACCCTGGGGGAAATAATATTGAACCTGGTTTCACTTTCACCTAACCTTGAATGTATGTCAAATTCAGGATAACTGATATATATGTTGTAATGTTGATTGCTATATACAACCAGATTATCATGATTACTCATTCATCTTTGAGGACTTTGAAATCTTTATGCCTATTCACCCATTTCTGTGTTTCAGGCAATGTTGGTAAACAACCAAGATATATGGCATTTTTTCCACATCAGAATGGAGTGCTTGTGAAGCTGATTCATTGGGACCTGTTCTTGTCAAGTGAACTGATAAATTTGGTAGGCGCCTGTTCTTGTGGGATTGGTATGATTTAAAAGCCAGTGAACTCAAGTATTATGATGTGAAGTTGCAAAACCAATACAATCATGCCTTTAAAACAAACCATTGGCTGTGTTCACTGAAGAGATTTGGACTAGTGTTTTGGTCCCCAATTGATGAATTTTCAGGTGAAATTCAAGGATTCCATCTGTTTGCCAAAGGACAAAAACATTTTGGGGGTACCAATGAGCACATGATGATGAAGTAAATCTGTAGCATAATCATTCCAATAGCTTAAATCTTGCAAGATAACAAGATCAGTTTCACTAGACCTTTGTGCATATTTCTCTTTCACCCAAAATTTCTGTCACACTTGTACATAGGTTCTCTCCAAAGTATGTACTTTCAAAGGAAGTAAGAAGACACCAAAGAAAGATCCTTTCTTAATAACTATATTATCAAGTTACTAAAATCTGGTGTGGATCAAAAAACCATCTGTAGACTCATGTAGATCAAAGCCAAACATCATTCTTGTTTGTCACCATCACAAGCTGTATTACCACATGACCTTTGATGTCACACTGGCAATAATCATCAAGATTTTTCTCCCAGCATCAGCAACTGTCTTGTGTTCTACTCAAACTCATTTGAGGTAGAGATCCAGGAAGAGATGTTGAGTGGAGTGTCAAAGGCATACAAGATAGTGATTTATAACACCATTAACCCCAGCTTGACTAATTCCACTCCAGGAGGACACTTAATCCTTGCAATCTCACATGTTTGATGGAGGGACTTTCATGTTACTGACCAGGCTTGGTGAGCCAGCGGGACACCAAAACTGTTTACTTTGGTGTGGGGCTTTGTTCACCCCTATCAGTCCCCCTACTTCCCCAAATGGAAACCAAATTTGTTTTTATACCATCAGATGTTGTGTAGCTTCAAAACTACACAAGCTCAAAGAGTGTGTAGAAGTGGACTCTTGTTGGCTTACTAAGATAGGCTGGTAAGGTGCAAGTCCAGCCACCAAACTGAATTTAATAGTGTTCAATCAATCCTTGGAATATTTTGAGCATCATACCTTCCAAGGAACAAGGTTGATCAAATCTTGGGTGTGGTGTTTTTTCCAAAGTGTAGGACAAATCGTGGATGGTGAACTGCCATAATCATTTGCCATCATACCAATGTATGAGGTTTAAACCTGGACATACATTCCCATTGGGATCCAAATAAGGCCCTTACTGTTTTTCAGAGTCTACCCACATGGAGCTAACATGATGCTTTATAAGTTGAAGGCAAACTGTGCTTCCTGAAAACTCGACTAAACTCCCAATTAGTACTCCAAGATCAAAGATTTGCATGTCCAGAAACTTATAAGATGTCACTCTTCTAACATATTTACAAACCTCAGACATGGTTTATCCAATATTTTGATCCAAGGTATTTTTTGGTGCATACCAAAATGTTGGAGAGAAACCTTGGTGAAAGATTTATTCAAGGATTAAGATCCTACCTTGGATTTTTCAATCTGAGGTATACATTTTGGCAGTGTCAGTCTTACAATCTCAACCCATGTTCATCTCAATGTCAAACTCCCATTCCAATACCTGATAATCTCTGATACTATTCAACCACAGTCCCTCACCAACATTGCTTCTGTGGTATCAATACTCATCACTAAGGCCGCGTTTACTTAAGCGAATTCTGACTAGAAATCGCATTATGTAATTCACAGAAATCACATTCTGTGAAATGCGTTTGATATTTTATTTACAAGCATTCTGTAAAGTACAGAATGCTTATAAAAAGCAATTTCTTGGGACATTCTGAGAATTTGCTTGTAGCGCATTCCTGTCAACAAAAATCACATTCTGTGATTTCTTTCTTTGTCTCAAATTTGGACAAGTCCGTCTTCACCGTACGGAATCATCAACCACCACCTTTTATCATCAACCAACACCTTCATCCATCATGCCTAATGAAGATAACAGTGACGATGAAGCAGTATTGATTGTTAATTCATCAAAAGAAAAGTTGAAATTGAAATTGAAACCAATCAAAGTAAAAGAAAATAAGGCCGCAGAAGAACAAACAGCCAGTGGCGGTCAATGGAATCATGCCAATACTTTATATGTTACTGAAGAAGTCAAACATCAAATGGAGCTCGGGAAAGGTAACGACGGTGGTCTTAAGAGCGAAGGATGGAAACTTGTCTTGAACAATTACAATTCAAAATACAAAGTCAAGGAGCCTTTGTCTCGATTGAAGAATCACATTCAGAAGGTTTGAACTCTCATCATTTAACTCATTTCCAATTCGACTGACTGATGGTTTCTTTGTAGTTAAAGACTACTTTCAAGGCGTTTGTTAAGATCATGGACTCTTCCGGCGCTCCTGGAGTCGATATCGTCACAGGAGAAGTTCATGCTGATAAGGATTGGTGGAATCAATGGATAGTGATGGTACTTTCAATCTTAATATCATTATTTCAAACAATTATAGTTTCATCATCTCAATCTAACATTTGATCATATGTAGTCTGGTAACAAGGATGCAAAACCAATCTGAAACAACAGATTTGCAGCATATCAAGATATGTTGAGTATCATGCCCAATAAACAATTACGAGCCAATGGTAACGAGGGATTTGGCACTCAAAGCAAGAAGAAGAAAGCAATCACACTCCCTTTACCAGATGATTCAGACAAGGATCAAGAAGGTATTTGATCATTTCTTTTATCTTATTTCCTTATTTGATCATTTCTTTTATCTTATTTCCTTTGATTTGAATGTGATCAACACGGGGTTTGACCTTTCCTTCTTAATTGATAGCTCATATCTTATCTGATAATGGCTCCCCTCGAGATCGATCAGATGGATCTCCAACGCACGCTTCCAATTCACCAAAGGAATCAGACCATGATGACATCAAAGGAAAGAAAGTAGCTTCTTCACAAAAGAAGACGCCCGTAGTAAGTCTCTCATTTAATTTCATTGATTCATTTTAAGACATCTTATCCTATCAACTTGATCTTCTTTTGATCTAGTCTCGAATCAAAAACAAATATCACCTCACAGCAGCCGAGATGGCTCTTGACCCCAATAGCGATGACAACACCCCTGAAAGAAAGTTTGTACGCAGCAAAAGGAGCCCGGTTGGGGCCTCAACTTCAACTGAAAAACAATCCCGAATTAGAGGACCCAAGCTTGTTGCTGAATCAATCAGCAAAGCTGTTGATCGAGTGACCAGTCTGGAGGAAAAAAATGATAGTGACAAGGTTGCTGTTGCTAAAATCAAAACCAAACAGCATCCGATGCGACAAGAGGCGATGGCAATCTTCAACAAAGAATGCAGCAAAAACCTCAAGCCTCAACATATCATTAAAGTAGCAAACGAGTTAAAGAAGGACGATAGTGCTTCATTCTTCTACTACATGGATTCAGCTCATCAATGGAATTGGTTGAAGGATGAAGCTAATGTGTTACATGAGTATCAAGACATTCAAGAGGAGGATTGAGATGAGCAACAATGAATCATATTCATCAACTCAAGATATTATCATTCTTATGTGTTTTATTTGAATTCTTTTTCTCTTATCATTAAAAAATAAAATACATATTATTTCAATCTGATAATTTTGTATCGAGCTCAAACAAAAAAAATATGTATATTATATATTACAGTCAATAAGAATTTGTGTTTTGCTTTGAAGTAATTGAATTTGATCTTTTGCTCTTGATGATGATACAAATACAAGTACAAATACAAATTGAAATGAAAACAAAAGTGAAGTGAGTACAAAATTTCATCTGAATCCATCTAAACTCGCCTACGTGCCACCGGTGTGTTGGTGTAGTCTTCAAACATTTGCTCAGCAATAAGATCCCTTTGCTCGGATGCCTGGGTACGTTGGGTGGGGTTTGGCTCAACCCATTCTTGTTCACCATTATCAGCAGCCATTCTATGTTCCAGTCGCTCTTTCAACATGTATTCATCAAAGAATTCGTCTTGGCCAGATTCGATTCGTATGATGTTGTTCAATACACAGCATGCAATAACTATCATCACTTGCGTTTTATATGGATCAGAGGGCATCATCGCCAATATCGGGAATCACATTTTCGAGACCCCAAATATACGCTCAATCACAATTCGGAGGGCCAAATGGCGGTGATTATAAGGTTCCTTTGGGGTTTGAGGTGTTAAATTAGAATGTTTCCATTCTTGAAGGTGGTATCTTACAGATCAATATGGAGTCAAGAAGCCGGGTACATTAGCGTATCCAGCACCCGCAACATAGAATCGACCTGGACAAGAAAAAGCTCAATAAGTAATATTTCAATGGAAAGACAAGAGAGAATAACATACCTTGAGGAACAACAAAGCGTTGTTCTTCGAGTGCTTGGTGCAGGACACGCGCATCAGTGTGTGATCCTTCCAAACCGGCATATACAAAAGTGAACATCATATTGAATGAGCACCCAGCTAAAACATTTTGCAAAAGGAGACCCTTTCGGTTTTGATGAGCCTGTTTACGGTCCTGTGGAACTATGCAGGAGATGTGGGTGCCATTGATAGCACCCACACGGTCGTCAAAATACGGCGTAAATTGAGGATTGTTTTGAATTTCTTTCGGGCAGATCTCCCCTCCGGTAGGTTGGACTATGTAAATTGATTCTAATGAGGCTATTGCATGGCATACGTTGTTAAAATAAAGGCTGATTGTATGTCCAGATTGTTGGAAACGCTCGCAGGCCAATCAATTGGTACCCGAGTTTCCAACAATAAATAGGAAAATCATCACCTGCTCTTCGATGGTGACGCTTTGTTTACGATGGCGGACAAGCTTGCCATCAAGGGCTTTAATCAAGCCCTTGAAAGCGAGCTTGTCCATTTGACATAGCTCTAAAAACCGTACGTCGCTTCCCTCTAAGATTTCTTTCGTATACTCATTTCCTCTCAACTTTGATGTTTGACAGGGGATTCTCTGGGTGGTTATTGAGGCTAGATAGTCTGTTCCGGCTTTGATAATCACCTTGAGAAGGTCAATTGCGGTTCGAAAGGATTTTGATGATCCTGTGGAGGTCGAATCAGATGAACTCAAGGACATCTTGGGATCTTTAATTTAATTGGGGGTGGAGTCATAGGCAACATCACCTTTGATCTCAAAGGTGATCAAAAGTGAATTATCAACGTGATCAATTGCTGAAAACTGTTCCTTATTTGTCTCATTATTGAACGCTTCTTGACCTCATTTTTGACAATTTTTCACAAAACGTCAATTTTCGTTGATTTTCATTTTTTTTTAAAAAAAACACTTTTCTACATGTAGAAAAGCGCTGGCACAGAATGCACTTTCTGAGAATGCGGCTTAAGTAAACGCGGCCTAAGCTTATTCTCAAAACCAATGAACTGATACACAAAATAATTGACATCTACATTTTCTCATTGGCAAACACGTCATCAAGGAAATCTTTCAAATCACTCAGTAGAGATCCTGTGAGGTATAAGTTATAAGTTGATGAGTGCAGTACCTGCCACTGATCATGTACTAGTCAAGATTCAGCTATAGACTACTTTAATCTAATTTGATTTTTCTATTGAAGCATTCAAATAATCTTCAGATCACTTGACCTAAGAAATTGTGCACCAATTCTTTTTACCAAAGACAAGAATCACAAACACAAGGTATTTCATGCTCAGGTCTACATGCAAATATCAATCTATCCTGAGGCACAGAGAGAGAGAGAGAAACACAACCCCAAAATAGAAATAGGCCTATTGGCCAGTCACCAAAATATAAACATTGTGGGTATTTTGTATGAACTAATAAAACTGACTGAAGGTATGAGCTGAATAAAGATATAAGAAAACATTTGAATCTTATAAGGAATGTTGTGGATTCTTCATAAATATGATTCAACCGTGATCTACCATTATAGAGGGCAGAGTGATTTAAGAGAATGTTGAATTATTCTTCATCCTAAACCCCTCCATTCATTGTATGATTTTAAATGTTAAGTGAAAAATGCAGCGTTTGGACGCATCTTGGCAAGCCATAATTGATTTGACTTGCGAATCTTGGCAACTGGAACACAAGTACTGAAAGATAGAGCGATCTTGGATGGTCCAGGTCGGCTTGCATGTTTCAAGAAAAAAAGCCCTTGATATTTCACATCTTGGTGTTCAAGCTTTCATGGAGAATGAAACACGATCCAAACGAATAACAAAGATAGTATTGAACGAATGTACAAGTCGGACGATATAAAAAAATAGAAAAGATGCAAATTAGCCCCTCAAGTTTTCATTTAAGTAGGAAAAGGTTTGGAGGAAGAGAGTCCATGACTATCGGTTGACTTCGGGTATGTAAGGAAGAAACAGATATTCCACTTCAAGTCAAAGGACTAGCTAACAAATAGTGATCGAAATCCGACTTTCGCGCGAAATTCTTCAGCTTCAATTCTTTCGAGGTACACAGCTACCATTCACTAGTTCATAGTCGGATAAACAAGAGAATACAAGCTAAGAAGTTGAACCAGATCAGTAACCGAGCACCAGTTGAAAATCATGTTTGAAAGAGTATGGCAAGCAGGGAGGAATATTTGATCCTTGCACTCACGCAGCGTCCTGCATCACATCCTACGCCTTGAACTCCTTCCAGTGCCCAGCAATCAACTCCAGTTCCATCTGAGACACAACCGCCACATGAGTCTAGGGTGAATTCTGGATCCAGACACTCCCAATCCCCAGAAGGTAGTGGGCAAGCAATCTCTGAGGCAGCTGGAGACGAACAAAAGAATTGAATTAGATCTTTATGGACCTCGCTATCTCCCATGCATCAAATATCTAGAAGGGGAGGCTCTGCTTTAGTTTGTCTTTTTAAAAACTTACGACAGTTGACCCTGTCCTTTTCTGTACGAAGGTACTTCCCGTGTAGCAATTCCTCACCGATCGGGATTTGAGTGATCATGGATCGTTTCTTATGGCTAGATTGAGCTCTTTGCGAAGGTGGAAGTACACATTTTCCTCCTGAAAGGACATAGGGACTGTAGCACAAAGTTTATCAGAACAGTATCAATTGAAAAAACAGATCGTTGTATCACTTACGAGTGACAGATGCAGCGGGAATGACTGTGATCAAGGTGTAGGTTTGGAGGGCAAATACAATTGTTGCCATCTCGGTTCAAGACAAGGTTGTTATAACAGACTGTGAGAGGACATGAACAGCGATTGATAAGCGATTGAGGCCGATCGAGTAACCCAGAGGTACCAAAAAATGCGCACCTATTGTACATCTTCCGTTGATATCGATGATACCTTTTCCCGTCTCAGGGTCGAGCGGTCCTTGACAGTAAGGCTGCTCGCCAGTAGGAACACCGAGGTAACCAGCTGGGTGACCATTACCTCCTGAACCTCGAGAGTAGCTAGTTGGAGTTCCACTGGTTCTGGTTGGGTAAATTTCATCGTCACTATCTTTTTCTCTGTCATTTTTAGCGGAAGGATCTTCATCATCGAAGGTTTGTCCGTCTTTTCCTTCATCAGGATACTCGAACATGGGTGCACGAATGAAATCATCATCATCCGAGCTGCCGGTATTCGCTTCTTGGTCGCCCAGATTGCTAGCTGCACCTTTACCAGTAGATGAGGTCTTCTCGTGTCTACCCTGGGAAATATGATCCTGGTCATGTCTATGTTGATCGGCTGTCAGTTTGGTATCGAGGATTCAAGTTGAGAAAGAACGGGCAAGACCTACTGTTGAGAGTTTGAATGATCTCCATCATCCGACTGAGTGGGCGAGTAGGAGCTGCCCTCACCTGGACCCATGTTGGTTGCGTATTGAGCTCCGCTCACATGAGGAGTGTTTTCCCGGTAGGAGCCACTTGGTGCTGAATACGGATCGACGCTTGGCCCATTGGAGTCAGAGTCTTGACTTTCATCCGCTGCAGTTTTTGTTGGGTAATGACCACTGGAGTCGTACGCTTCTCCAGAAGGGGAACTTTCGTATGTGGCGTCTTGCCAGGAGGTTCCTTGGTCTTCTACAGGATGAGGATGGTGGTCAGGTTGGCTGAGAGGGCCTTGGTCGTGGTGCTTCCCGTCTTTGACATGTGGTGGTTCCTGGTGGTCCTCGGGGGTTTCGATCTCGATCACCACTGGCTCATTGATCCCAGAGGAAGAATATGCAGAAGCGGAAGCAGAAGATTGGGCATAGGCTTGCGCTGATGCATTGTTGGCAAATGCTAATGCGACCGCCAGAAAAATCACCAAATACGCTCGTGACTGCATTTTTTCTTTTCGAAAAGGAGGACCGGATTTTTTTGCTTCAGACGCAAGGTTGTCTGCTGACAATCGCCGATAAATATTGGAGCTCGATGTGCTTGTGAAAATGAGTGAAGTGATGCCGTGTGGGCGTCTATCTGACCGAAGTAAGAGATAAATCGATCAAAAGCGCAAGGAGGATTCAAGTTCACCTTGGAAAATATTTTAGTCGAACAAACAAAAACGCCTAGTAGCGTGTGCTTGTGATAGAGAAAAGAGCGAAATGAACGAATGGACGCCTTTTGTGAATAAAAGAGTGTAAGAACAGACAGGCCGGGTGAGTTAGGAGGGTGATTTTGAGACAAAGAATTGATCTAGAAATACTGAGAAGCTAACATTTCCTCAGTCTAATTTCTCAGACGTGTTCCACATCTTGAAGACCGGTACGCGGAAGATATTAGCGCAGCATTCCATCTGAAACACTTCGTCTGGTATAGAATCTGGATAAGCATTGGAAATTTCCGCTTTTAAACCGTTGCGGCGAAATTATCAAACCAGCCCATGCTTGACTCGAAGCTCGCAGTCTTTTGTTACATCCATCCATAGCTGTACAGAGACTACGCTAGGCAGCATTATTGGTGCCTTCATGGAGTTCATGGGCCTTCATCCTGCGTGAAAAACCCAGTAGCCGAGAAGGAATGAGTTTCATGGGATTCCGCTTACATACGGGCATGTGGGTATGAAGGAGGTAGTCCAATGAACTTGATCACCTTTGTTGTACGCCATGCCTCAAGGCCATACTTACACGTACATACCCACTTACTTATTATAGGCCATACAGGAGGGCAAAGTGATGAGGTCGGAATTGTGCCAACAACGACACCGTCTGAGGGAAGAAGAAAAAAAAGACTCTGAACCCGAAGCGTATATCATCTGAAGAGTTCGCCTTTTGCCCCAGCCGTCACTGGCAAAGACTGGCTACGAGGTGTGCGAAGCGTCTCAGATGACTCTCAAGATAACAACTCCTCATCTTCCCAGTTATTGCTCAAGTTACGTAGCAAGGCAGGCCATTGCCAAAATCATATCGACAGGACAAGCGAGCTCTTTGTATAGGCCTGTAATTAACTTTGTAGTCATTCTTGTCTATGTTGTATGCCAATTCCAAGTCTCTGGCAGTTCTGGCACTACATTGTGCCGGTTTTCGTCACAACAAACGGCTTGACTGGAAGCGGTTTGAATTCAGCTAAGATCATTTTCACCTTGGTTTCATTTTCAAGATATTGCGGAGAACCTCTGTTACTCACAGCAACTTGATTGGAAGGGTTGACTTGAACCCAGATGACAACAAGTGTTTGATCTGGTAAACTTCGACCCTCTGTCACTAATCGATGCCTGTTGTATGTATAAGAAGTGGCCATTTCCCTTTGTTGATTCGCGAAATTTGCATTTCATTTACTTGACTTTTACCATCTTCATCTCCTTCAGGCTGCCTAGCCACCGACTCAACCGCCAATTATCCTCTGTGTGATGCCCATGGTCATAGTTCCATGGTACGCAAGAGAAATTTTGGTCACAACCCCTTTGTCAATAGCAACAGTAGCAATAAAAGGAAAGACCAAAAGTGAGAAAAAGCCCACTAGTGGACGTTGTTGAGCTGAATTGGAAACTGAGAACAATGCACACCTACGCAGAGGAGAACCCTATGAATCCAATGACATGCAGATATTCAAGTATCACCAGGAATCAAATCAGATGTAAACCCAATCAAGCTGTTTTCATATATTGAGCATACAATTGACAAAAGAACCCAACTCTACCAAACAAGCCATAACTTTCATTTGTCACTTCTGTACAATGATAGACTAATATCATAGGATTCCAATCTTGAATAGAGAAATTCAGATGAGTAGATAGTTGAGAGATCTTGGAATTTATTTGAAAGGTTGGCAGTACCTTACAAGAGATTTACATTGTTTACATTTATTTCAGAGCAGTTCAAGGTGAGACGTAAGGAAACAGATATATTCATAATATATAGCATTTATTGAAAAAAAGGAAGTATTAAAGAAACGATCAAGTTCTCTTGGACGACCAGGAAATTTTGGTCAAGTCAGGCTTGATCTGTGAAGAATGTACATGTAGGTTAGAACGGCGTCGAGGACAAGAAACATAGAATGAGAAAAAGTTGACTTCAAGGATAAAAGAGGCTAACGCACGGGCTTGGCAAGGTCCTTTGAGGGATTTGATCCATCTTTAAGCTTGGTGGTACGGTGATGGTCATTTGGTAAGCAGATGGAGAGTTTTTGACTATCTGTGTCACCTGGACAATCGTTCTGAGTAGGAGATGGCGATGAACGGGCGACTGAGGAGACCCGTTCAGATGGAGGATGAAAGTCGGTAGAAGAGGAAGGTAACATTTGTGAATAAGCAGACTCTGGTATATTGGGGGCGGAGGTGGCTGTATGCGGATCGTCGGGCGGCAGTGGGCCATCAATTTCGGCGGGCAAAGTATTTGATTTGCAGGGAATTTGGTCCGATGAATGATCAATGACTTCGGAAGAGGTGGTACCATGGAGGCAATTTTGTCTCATAGGTTTAGAACTAGTCTCAGGAGCCGCCGAAAGGTGCAAGTCGCGGTTCCGTCGTAGTTGCTCTTTCAAAGTTAAGCCAACCGAGTCTACATGTTTGTGGTAAGGATGAGATGATGTGGATGATTGAGATGAATTGGCTTGGGAGATTTGGCTGCCCCGTTGGCCCGTTCGATGAGTTGCCGTGGTATTGCGGGTTTTCGTCGGTGGCGGTGGATTCGTGAGCCATTTCTTAGGATGTTCCGGCAGCGATGCCGGCTTTGAGGTAATTGCGGAATTCGTGTTAGGGTTTGAAGCGCAGTGATCCGGTGCAGCGAGCTTGGTCTGTTGCATTGAAGCTAGCTTGGCTTCCAAAGCGGCTATCTTATTGTTGACTCTGTTGGTAATGCAACGAATTTCTTGAGTTGACATGGTGAAAAAATGCTTGGCCTGCTAGCAAAACTATTACGCACCCTTTAGGTTGCTGTTGTGATTTCAAGAGTGACAGTGTAGTAGGTCTCGTCGGGTCAAAAGTTGAGCCTCTTCCATTCTGACCATTGTGCCTACCATCATGACCAGACTGGTTCTTGTTGTGATAGTTGGGTTTGCTAGAAGTTGTCACTTGTTGCTCTTGGTATTGACTCTGTTTTTCAATGTGATACTCTGATTTAGGACATACCTGAAATAGATAGGGATTGAAACGAACTGAACGCACCTCGTTTGCAGGAGTCACCAGGATACGTTTACCGCGAAGAGGTTTATTATTCAATTCAACCATGGCCTTCAGGGCTTCCTGACCAAGAATTTCAATCAGAAAAGCCAAAAAAAGGATGATCATGGTCAGTAAAGTGAAATTTTGTGGTGATTCGAATCGTTGCTCAAGTTGGGTACCACTAACATCTTTCCTACTCATCTCGATGAATGCATAGCCTCGTGGTTTTCCTCGGAGTATACCTGATTTGTGAAAGAGAAAATCTAGTTTTGAAATCTTTCCAAACTTTGAAAACAGAGCAACGAGGGCAAATCTACAAAATAGTTGAAAATAAATCGATTAGAAGAAAGCTTATCAATCGAATGAGATCATGGAACATAGACTCACTCATCTACGGCTGGAGCTAGATTCCCAATATATAATCGTGAATCAGTTGAGGTGGAAAGGTTTGTTATCGACATTGAAGTTGAGTCCATGATGGTACAAAGCTGAGAGTCGAAGTTCTGGGGATTGAATTGCCGAAAGTGGATCCATCAAAACCACCTTTCACGTGTTCTACTCCAGCATGTCATTGTCAGTCATCCAGTTTCACATCCACCAGACATGTCACTGGTCTCTTGTTCTATCAACTTATGTCTTGTTCTTTATCCTATGTTTGGATGACTTGCTCATTCATCAGCTCAATGTCTTTCTCTCGTTTTATCTCATTCTGTGAATTAAGCATCATACCTTTCCTATACCCCTCGACTTCGCATTCGAATCGTCAAAGTCTTATCAAGATTCCTTTCGCCTCGCATTGGATCAGTCCCGCTGAGCAGCGCAGCTTTTGTGGTCTGATGACCAGTTTGTCTCAAGCACTGTAACATTTTGAATTTAAAAAACGATTCCCCGCAAGAAAAGCCCGAATTGGCGAGGGATGTGGCAAGGGATCTATGGAACCAAATTTCACTGCTCCTGTGCCTTTTCTTGAGGCATATTCTACAAGGTTGCAACACACTTTCTGAAGCCACTCAGAAGTCGAGTGATATTATATGGAGTGCTTGATATTTGTGGCGAGCTCATTTCATTGAAATGTGGGCAGGGTGAAGGACACGCCTCACTTCCACAGCAGTCAACACACTTGATTGTTTCTGGTCATCAAATAATGTATTTTAATCTTGTGGGCGAACTGCGATTCTAGGTCTCTACCCTTCTCATCCTATGTGCCTCCAAGTCATGACGAGTCAAATTGCAGCTCGCGGACCAAGGCCGACCACCATTTTGATTTTATACCCTTTCAATCACCGCACATACTGCTCTCGAAGCCTGCAAGGCCATGAAGCAATGGTGGATGGAAACATCAATTGATTCGAATTGATCTTTTGAGAAGATCCTGAACCATATACAATGTTTGTTTCAGATCTGAAAGTTTGTCGGTTGAATGTTGCGGCGCAAGCACGGATTGAGTGGCAAACAAATACAAAAAGTAGCTCAAGAAAAACATTGGGAGAACGAGCAATGCATCATCAGACAATGAACACACAGTCCTCGGGAACTATGACTCATGTGCTATTCATCCTGGCTCTCTTCACCGGGATTGGATGGTTGACTTATAGTTTTACTTTCCCTCAAGTTCATAACACCTTCAGAATCAGAGTTCCTTTTAATATAAATGATGTGATTTCAAAGAAGTCTTTCAATTCCCAACCTGGACATCAGTGGAGTGTCAGTCTTAACTCAACAAGAACCGAACATATCCTCTCAAAAAGATGCTTGACTCTATTCAAGTCAAAATGGAAAGGCTCAAAAGCAAAACAGGTCCCTCAGATTGAAGAGATTCCAAAGATGTGTACCACAAATGGACAAAAAGGAAACTCAAAGATTGAGATTCAAGAATCGAGTTCAAATATCAAAACTCTTGAAACTGGGAGCTCTCAACACAGTACTCGATATATCAGAAATGAGGCCACGCCCCTTCGCATCAACGGAAACGGTCAGTTGCTCTGCCTACTCACTGCATATAAACTTGAAGTTGAGATAAATGGTCAATTTGAACCATACTAGCTATGCAATTGCCTAAGAAATCACCGAGACCTATCGAAGGCAAAGGTAAAGCAATTTTTCAATCCAATCAGAATTGGCCTACAGGCTCTCTACATGAACATAAAAGTCCAATCCGATATGACGCAGACCTGACAACTGGTATCTTAAGAAGCGCATCAGAGTCAGATTTTCAATTGAGTCCTTACGAAAGATTCACAAATCCTTATGCGACATTCCACAGAAGTCCAATGAAATTCCCCGAGCGCGAACTAAATTTCAAAAAGGGAGCCAAGGTTTCCAGTAGGACGATTTCTCCGTGGCTCTCTCCGAAACTCAGTTCCTTTGACCGCTCCTACAGTCAACGCTCTATGTAAAAATATCATTGGTCGATCGATTCCCCATTCATATTGTAGGTTCATCCAATATCACTAAATGAGTTCGAATCACAAAAAGATATTGAAAGAAGGCTGAGTGATGATCTGATTTGATGTTGCAGGGCAACAATGAGGCAACCATCACCATAAACCTCAGTCTGCCGCTTTTACTCGGCTAACAGACTCCTCATCAATAATTTTTTCTCTTGTTTTCAGAATTGTTATAGTTCAGGAAGGTTTATTATCAATTGTTGACTTGGTTTTCCAACTTAGGGGATACTGTTTGTTATTAAATCCATCCGAACTGTCTCAAAGAAATCCAATCAAAATCTTTTGGCAATCCACATATTCAAGGCTTGGTAGATGATTTGAATATCATTGAGCTCACATTGAGGCAATGCCTGATTTTGATTCTGAGGAGGTGAGTTATGATATCTCATCAGAATTATAGCAGTAGTGTGAGTTACAGATAATTTCTCAACTGCATGATTGAGTTTCCTGAATTGGTGAAGCCACCATGTTTGTTGCAGGCTATTTGTAACAGAATGACTATTACCAGAATATTATCATGGGCTTAATGTTAATAAATGTGTGATCATATTCATAGAAAACATCTACCAAAATCTACATCTGGAAATACAATTGCACTAGGGAGCTTAAGGGTTTGGGTGAAGTGAAGCTTTGTAAAATCGTATTTTGGAGTATGTTCACGTATTTTCAATTCAATAACATAAAATTCTCTATGTGAGCGTATGAATCCCCACACTTGAATTTCAGTTTAGGTCGCATCTTTCAAGCTGACTTGACAAAGCACATTGCAACAACCGGGATGGGTACGAGACTTGAGCCTCCGGCTTGAGTGAAGGGCTTGTGTTAAGTTAGCTCTTTAGGGACAGGAAGTCCTCTCACTTAACGTAAGTCCCTCAAACCGCGACGTCCACAGAGGAGGCTCCAGTCGACGCGTGCAGTTAATGTGGCTTGTGGTAAACTAGAGCATTCCTACACATGAAATTTGAATTGTGGCTTTTGGGCGGCGGATAGGCAATCCAAATTCATCACAAATAAATAAAATTTCCTTCTCTTTATATAAGGTACATCAAAAATCTAAAATATTATAGAAGCATGGTAAATTGTCGGCAGATCAAGATCAGCAGCGAATTAATGAAAGTGGAACTGGTCCAAGGAAGGATTTTCAAGAAAATCATGTGTGACATTGAATGAACCTAATTCGGTGAAATGGGAGAGTGTATGAAGTGTAAAAAGAGCAAGTGAACGTATACATGAAATGATTGATTGGTCATTTGGCCTCATGTGAGATGCGAGACAGGAATCTTTTCCCACAAATCCGACGGACGTTACATTTGCATCATGAATTATGTTTCCTGATACTTCGTAATATGGTCTATGAGGCCAACCACGGCGTGTCTTCTTCACAAGACTGAAAACGTAATCCTTCAGGACAACACGTTTTCCTTGTGATATACATACTGATATATAGTCGTTTGTCGAATGAATTCAATCCGGTGTATCGTCAAAGGCTGATAGAATCTCGAATGGACTTCGTGGGCCGCCGGCTGTTCTCAGGTTCCTTTGGCAGTTGTGGCGTTGAAGAAAATGCGACTAGATTTGCAACCTTGATGAACAGAGATTAAGACATGCTTGAGGTAAACAAATGACATCTCTACCTTATCTCATAGACACGATTGAGTAATCACTCACAATTCCCAGCAAAAATCCTGGACCACCTCCTGGCCGTTGTAAGAGGGATAAACAATAATCATTAATAAGTTTATCGCAGACTGGTTATAAAGATATGAGGCGTAAATTGTGAGCTAAACTTACTGATCGTGCGTTCCCGGCATGTCAAATGTTGCAATTTTATTCTATCAGCCATCAGAGTAGAAGCAATGACTCGAGATAATTGGCTCTGCTTACCCCCAAATTGAATTTGCCCATACAACTATCCACGTACTAGCCTGAATAGGACTTAGTCTATAAGGAACGCCATACCAGTTCAGCAAAATTGAAAGTGTGAATAGCAAGGAGGTCAATTCGATTATAAAGATCAGAATCGTGATCCAAAGGTAGTTTGTTGCATAAGCTCTCAATATGATATACTGTTCTTTCATGAGGCTCTTTTCCTTTGTCGCCCAGTTTTTCTTGTTGGTATCAAGTAGATCGGACTTCCATTCTTCCTGTGAAATATTGGGTGGACTCTTGTAACTCGGTAACCAATCTGTCCAATTATTGACAAATTCGCTATTCGAGGCTTTCAAGTTATTCGAAGCTCCGGTATTCTTCATCTTTATGATGCCAACATGCGCGTCTTGTTGATCATCGGGAGGATACGTGACATTAACGCCTGTGAACTTTGATTCTGATCTGAGCCGTTGTCGTTGTATCCAACAATCTTTCACGATTTTGACTTGAGCAAACAAACGTCGGAGAATGGCGATGTGAACCCAGATGGCAGCAACAGATTGTGAGCAAACTACGATGCAATACATTCCAGCAGTCCATTTGTAATAACCCCAAATCTCTTCGGGGGATTTGGAAAGTCCTGCGAGTTGAGATAGTGCTGCCATACGTTTCTCCGAAGCCAAGATCTCATTGTCTGCTGAGGTAGAGGTAAGCTCTAACAAACCGATCAATTCCACACAAAGGTCATCCAATATCTTCCCTTTCAGTAATGTCGCTCTGACACAGTTGAATGATAAAAACACAGGCACTGCCGGTAATATGAAAGGGAGAAGCGTGCCAATACCGAAGAGAAGATTGAAATGACTAGAGCTCAGGATATGGCGTCTGGGGCTGTGTAAACCTGCTTTCCAACTAGCACGTTGAAGGAATCGGAACTTGGAGGGTGGCAAAGCGTATGCCACTAGGACGACTTTGCAATAACCCTCCAGAAAAATCAGTGTTCCGTATCACGATACAATGGTTTGGCGAACGAAGCTGTTGAAAACGTTCTCACTTTGCTGCCAATGGACCATCAAACCCACTACATAAGTGCAAGGAAATATGCACCAAAAAGACAATTATTATATTGATTGATTGGATCGAAGAACCGCATAAGCAAATAATGACTTACGTGACACCCCTAGACTGTAAAACAGGATGCTTTGTGCATGAACAGCCTTCGAAAGATAATCATATAAAAAGGAGCCCATTGCCAGGCATGAAGCTGTTGGGGCATCAGGCTATGTTGAGCTGTTGTTCCGAAAGATTTACTGGTTCTTTTCCAAATTGACTGACCGACTGCATATAACATGACCGTTGATGGCATGGCGATGTGGTGGTTTGGATGATAATAACCTTGCGAGTCTCTGAGGAACAGTGACCGTTCTTTTCCACGAGAACTTTTGACACCACCAACGACGTGAACGACCATTGTAATGACGTGAGCAAGCATCAGACAAACGATAGTGGCGGGAAACCATTTCGTGTTCGGAAAATGAGTTTGGGTGTAAACATATTCTCGTAAATGCGTCCACGGTTCGGTTTGATACGAATCCACGTTGGTAGACATGATGAGATGAAAAGACCAAAATTCAGTAGAAGGTCAGAATAAATAAAAAATGAATGTTGGATAACTTGGAAAGTGTCCTGAATGGGAGACGAGGCAAGAATATTTTCAGTTATGTTTCGATGAACCGATATCGCACTTTCATACATCTGTGACCACGACAGACAATCCGTCTTCCTTCCAATTGACACGACAATGCGCGGTTTACCCTTTCAGTTTCATTAAAAGCTTGAGGATGGTATATACTCTGTGAATCGCCTCCGTATTCGACTACACCATGTGAGCGGGTCTACATTTGAAAGGCCCAAGCTTTTGCCTAAAAAATGAAACATTTCATCGTGATGCCTGGAGTTAAAAGACCAACACTTGGTAAATTGGCAAGCGCAGATACGTGACTTGATTTTGCTGAGAGATTTGTCCGATAGTTTCTAGATCCGGAGGGGTGGTCGAGTTGGGGCTAACCGCGATAACAAACTCCTCCACGGTCATGCCTTCTGCGAATATTGTGTCGGTGATGACACCGATGCTGTCTGCTTGCTCGTCAACTGAAGCATTTTCACTGTCAGGAATGACGGTCGTATCCGGCGTAGAAGGCCCCATTGGGTTGCGAGGGATCCAACATGAACAGGTAACCCATAGATATACTCCGAGCAAACAATGTTCTCACGGAGGCTATCGGAGTGGCCTTGTAACATTGATTTCCGGATTGGCCATGTGACACAAGTTATGGTGTCTGTCTATAGAGAAATAGCAATGGCGTAGTTCAGGAATTAAAACTGGAATGCATGGGCCGTATATGCCTTTCCCTTTTGGTCACATAACACATAAGCTTAACTAAGCCCCTCTCGCGCGGCTGCGTCCGCGCCCCTCGAAGAGGGGCTTACACCGGACTCGTGTTTTTTGGCGGGTGAGCTCCAAAAGTTAAGTCCTCTTACGTTGTTTTTTGGACTTCCACTCAGACCCTCACCGTAGAATTTTGTGACCTTCGAGTATGTTGAACTTCATAGAGATGCTACACAGTCTCGTACAACTTTT
>NW_006768802.1:375611-451359 GCF_000204055.1 Melampsora larici-populina 98AG31
GCGAAAAGGCTGTAGTTATTGTGTCAGAAAAGTAGTTTTTCCATTTTGTCATAAGCTTGAGGCGAGCACAAAAATTCCAAATCTTGTGGAAGGCCTGTACAGGCCCTCTTAAGCTGTTACAGGAGGACATAACAATCCGATCTGGCAACTTCCCCTGAAAGCGTCACAGAGCTGAGTGGTGGATAAAAGTGGTACAAGAATGTGTAGCATCTCATGAAGATAAACATACTCAAAGGTCACAAAATTCTACGGTGAGGGTCTGAGTGGAAGTCCAAAAAACAACGTAAGAGGACTTAACTTTTGGAGCTCACCCGCCAAAAAACACGAGTCCGGTGTAAGCCCCTCTTCGAGGGGCGCGGACGCAGCCGCGCGAGAGGGGCTTAGTTAAGCTTACATAACACAAGTGACAAGAGATCCATCCTTGCCGTGCCATTTTTTGTATCCGGCTTGGAACAGATGAATGATGGGATACGGTCTCTCTCTCATGAGGTGGATCATCGAACACAGTCACTCTTTCCACTTGTTTTTTTTCCAAATTCCCTTGGAAAAAAATTGTTACTTTTTCAATCGCACACTATTCCGTAGCATAGTTATCTTACAAAATGCCACACGAAGTAGTACCTCGGCCCGTCCCTAAGATTCCTATAACTGTTGATAAGACTGTGAAAATCTTGCATTTCATGACGTCTCTCGACGTCTCTCCCCGGGAATTCATGTATACCTTTTTCTCATCCACCGCCGAACACGAGGAAATAATCTATCGCCGTCGCTTGATGAAGATATGCCCAGGACAAAAGCACAACAAATCAATTCTTAAGAACTATGGCAATCTAATCAAGACTTCGCCTGATGGTCAAGTCTTCTGGGAGTCATTCATATTGAAAGAGGTGGGTTGTTATTTACCTTTATATTTTTGGAGTTCTATTTGTCCAAACCGACCATCTGTGTTTTCTACCAGGCGTCGGATATTGTAAATGCTCAAGAAGTAGAACGTGGATCTTACCCAAAGGGTGCATATGTCAGCTCAAGTCACATCCCAATTGACTTTTTCAGCGAGTCCTCAGAGGCCCAACGTACCGAGCAAATCAAGCAAGGGATGCCGTTCTTACACTCCCTAATATCACAGAAGATATTGACCAGTTCTAGTTCGAATGCCAAGGTGTTGATGAAAGATAGCAAGGTTAACAAAGAAAATGTCGGCAAGAAGGGAGAAACCCCCACTTGTGCTTTACCGCCTGAAAACGAAGAAGTACTGTCATTAGCTAACTTGGTAGATATTAAGTCCACTTGCGCTGAGCTAGCGGATCATAAAGCTGAGGTGGTCAGTCCTTTTATCCATGTGACAGTTGACGCACACTGTAGACTGACCACACCAATTTGCTAAGGTCCCGGTGGCTATCTGTGCTATGATTGCGTATACTTGCAATCGTTGTTGTAATGCCGTTCCTCTGCAGAACGGCCTGATGGTTCTGGCTGGAGGGGTGTCATGCCGCGTAAACGAATATCTTCAATGTTTCGGATTAACCTGTTCTCGCGACTCTGTTCTTGACGCCATGGAACACATGCGATTATCACAAGAGGAACAACTAATGCAAGTGTTCAAGGTTAACTCAAAGCTGTTGCCTTTGTTGTGTTTTGACAACATTGACATACACCTGCGAATTCACAATTCGCGAATTGACATGTCCTCGAGGCTTTTCCACGGGACTTGGGGCTTCTATACCGTGTTCCGTGCCGCCCTCCTCGCCAATTGCGAAGCTGAAGCCGTATCTCTAGCTTCTTTTGTGGCCGCGATGAAAGCTGCTGACCAGGAACCTGTCAAGATTGAAGATTTTGCGCCTCGCCCAGAAGAATCAGCTCATTTCAAAGCCGTGATCCAAGCTCAAATGGCTAGTGCACTCACTGATCACCTCTCGCATATGCCGAAAGCGCCTTCGGCAGCAGAGCTACCCCCTCTGAACATCAGACCGCCACCAATTGACCCGATAGAGTATCACACCCCGAACATTCACTTCTTGCGCATGATGGACGCGCCAGATTCTTCGGCTGACGGCGTCTCACGAGTTCTGGATCAAGTAATGGCCCAAATCGGTATGGACAAGGATGAGTACGCCAAACATCTGCTAGTCGCTGGTGGTGACGTCGGTTCGAATCAACTTGTGGAAAGCCTTTGTGGGAAACTACATCCAGCCATCGATGCTGTCGAGGGTTTGTCCTGGGTGGTTTCTGTCTTTGGTGCGGCACATACCACTTGGAACTTCGCCAAGGCGGTCTGGACCTTGCACTGGGGCAACTCAAGTGACGGCGAAAATTCGGGAGCATGGCGGTCGTTCTTTGAACTCGGTGGTGACTATATAAAGCCACCCGCATCGCAAGACTTCAATTCAATCATGCGGTCGATTCAAATTGTGCACAAGGCAAATCTAGTGTTCATATTAAGGTGAGCTTATCTTATCCATTTCATTCGCCTGATTGACTGACCTTTGAGATTCCTTGTGTTCCAACCAGTGAAACCATTGATTCTTTTGATAAAATTGATCTGACCGCAAAGGGCGATTGTCAACGACTCTTCGATACCGTCTGGAAACGCTACTTCTCTTCAGCCGCTTTGAAAGAAGCCACAGAATCCAAAGATGTTACGAGGTACAACTTTGTTATGCGATTACGTGACTTTAGCACCGTTGTTGAGGCGCATGGTGCTACACGCGCAGGCGATATAGGACGCCTGATCGCCATGTGGAAGCGTTGGGCGATCATGGCGCAAGGACTGACTGGGCTGTCACATTATTCTCGTCACATCCCTCGAATGGTTTTACTTCTGGAGAAAGATTTGCCCCCGCAGCTTGCACAAGTCATCAAGCATTCAATCCTGGTTCCTTCTCTCGAGCGGGATGGACATTGGATGCCCATCGACGAGTATCTGGAGGTGCACATTTTTTGGCTCAAAGAAGTTTACAATAACACGGTGAGTCAGTATTTGCTTAAAAAAAATTACTATAATACGGTGAGTCATTTTAGTGAGGAACACTTGCCAAGGTTTCTTTTGCTTACACTTAGTTGATTCGAACTGATAATCTCTTATGTCTCTCAAGGGCCATGGCACGGACATTGAGAGACTCACATACAGATATTCGAACAACATCCCAATGGTGCATTGGCATTTCGCTTCATTCCGGGGCAGCACAATTGATATGATTTCATTGCTAATATTCAATATTATTAACTGCTGATTTATCCAGCTGCGAAGGCTGATACAACTGATTAAGGCCAGTGCCGGTCACAAGATCGTTTTCCAACCAAACGCTAATAAAATCACCGATCCGTCGATGTCCAACTTCCTTCGATACGCCCAGGAACACCTGGTCAAGTGTACATCCGCTCGCATGCAATCCTTTGTAAAAAATCCATTCCAAATCGGGCTAGTCAACATGATCAAATTCATTCAAGAAGAAACAGCCGTGGGTCAATCGTCCCGCTTTCGGTGGGGTTCATCAAGGGGGTATGAGGCTGATGATGAAGATGGGTTGTTTCCTGACGAAGGTTAGATGTTGAGCACTCGGTAGAAGGCCCCTGTCGGCCCAAAAAAAGATCACAAATGAATTAAATAAACACCCTGTTGTTAGTATGTAATAATCAAACTCACCGGCCTCGAATTTGATCCCTCCACATCAGAGTACGGAATACCAGAAGTATACTTCCGCTTGACTTGGCTAGGCTCTTCGGTGGATTGAGTTGCCAAAGAGACGTCGCTTTTGCATTTGCTACGCCGGCGTGGGGCATTGGGTTGCGAGATCTGTGCCTTAGCCTCTGCCTGCAACCGGGTTCGCTCTTCACGCTCCTTCTGTCTGAGTTCTGCCTTGCGCGCTCTTTCGGCGGCTTCGGCCGCAATTCTGAGCTTTTTCGCTTTGCCCATTTCTTCTTTGATGCGCTTCTGTTCAATCTTTTCGGCCAGCTGTTTCAAAAAGCAGACAACTTCATTAGTAAACTGGCTATGCGATGGTCAGGCCCAGACCAAAGCCTGCACTACTTACTTTGGCTTCCTTCAATGCATTCGCCAATTCTTCCTCCTTTTCCTTTTCGGCCAGCTGCCCAATCGCAGATTTTTGTTCATTATATAAGTGTCATACAAATTGGCAAGCCAACACAAGTTTTTCAAACTCACTTTGGCTTCCTTGAGCGCTAGCTTCAATTGCGCCTCTTTCTGTTTGGCCAATAAAGTACCCTCAACTGAAAGAGGTACCTTGAAGCGGGCATTGCGCTTAATGGCCCGGCGCTGTTGGGCTGCTTGGGTCAGTGCATCTGTCGATTCGGTCTCGGTCTGCCAGTGTTTAAACGTTTGAAAAAGCGCCTCGAATTGGCCTGGAATGATTTCACCCGCCAAGATCTGCCTCATATCACTAGATTGATGATACATATCAATGTTCTTGGCTAGGTTCCACGCTACTTCTTCAGGGAAGTAGTCACATGGTCCAAATTCACAGTCCTCCGAGAAAACCTTGTAGAATAACCCTTTGAACTCATCTAACCACCGATTGACCAGCTGTTCGAGTGGCATGCTGGTCCTAATGGAATCGTCCGCATTGCAACGCAGCGCCTCCGGGAGGTTTGCAAGTGTTGCGGCAGGTGGGACTATAGGTAGGCCCTCGACCAGTTGCTCCAGATCAAACTCGCTGCATTTCATGGCATCATCAAAGTTGTCCACGGTGAGAGCTTTCTGCGCGACCCATAGTGATTCCGCTTCCTCGGGTAAGCAGTTGCTACAGTCACAAACCGGCATTTCTTCCATAAGCTGACGTGATTCCTCCTCCTGGACCACAAATGAATTAGGTGACAAAGGGATGTAGCCGTGTCTAGCAGCCAACATCACAATATAATATAAGCCTTTGCTTTGGAATTTGTGTTAGAAGACAAGGATCATGAAATCCACTCACGCAAGATCCACAGCCAGGGCTACGCAAAGGCATACCGGGGTGATAGCCAAAGCATCCATCCTATCGTCATCAGTCATCACGGTTGGAGTCTTGAAGTCTTCCAGTAGATTTTTCCCGTGGGTCCTATTATTTTCGACCAATAAGATGGCCAAACCGCGACGACCATCCCGGCCACATCGTCCAGCCATTTGGATAAAGTGGCACGGGTTGTGCCTTCCCACAACAATCACCCGGCGGACTCGATGCCAATTTTGGCCGAGTCCCAGAGCCAGAGTACAGCACATCACCGCAAGAGCTCCTCCTACATATGCCTCGACTGCAGCGAGTTTTGCTCGGGCTCCTGTAGTAGCATGATAACGGCGAGCAAAGGCAGAGAGGCCATTGTTTGCTTCGGTGGCCTGACCTCGCGCAGAATTGATGATTCGGAGAAAGTCCCACGTTGCATTCTGAGTTCCGGCGTATATAAGAGTTGGAGGTATCTCTTCTGTCGAAACCAATGTGTGGTGAGTGAAAACCCCATTCAGAGCCGCCTTCAAGGGTCTTTTATATGTCCTTCGGATCAAGCGTAGTTCCGGCCTGGTAAGTTCGGCTTTGGCAAAATGGACATCCTGAGGGTCAATCTTGAGATTAGATAGGATAGCTTGAATTGCCTGTGGTGTGCAAGTTGCCGACATCAGAAGAAGAGGTACTTTGTCGGTGGCTAGAAAACGTCGAGCAAGATCTCCGTAGTGTGGACGAAATACCCCCGTGTCCTGAATTCTCGCAAAGCTCGACAGTTTCTTCGCATGTCCACTCTTCACCAAGCCCCACATGTAAATCATGTGGGCTTCGTCTACAACCTTTAGAATTAGACGGGATTGAAACCGTCGATCCAGAAACATATTCGCGAAAATCGTGTTAGTCAACGCAACCTCCGGGCTCTGCATAACATTGCACATAGAAACACTGGAGTCAGGTATACAATCCAGAGATAGTAGGAAACAGAATAAACTACATACCACGTAAACAAAATTGTATTCACCTCTCAACACGGCGTCACACATCTCTTTACTGCAGTTCGTGCCGGTCATATTTACGGCCTTGAGCCCAACATATGATTTCTCCAAAACCTAATGATTGCTCGGTCAGTGTTGAGGCTTGAATGTGACCACAGTGTGAATACCTTACCTGATCATCACCAAGGCAATCCAAAGGGTTCATACTTAATACGATGGGTAATTGGCCTTTCTCGTACAAGTGGAACAACAATTCGGGAATTCGGGTCTTGCCAAAGCCGGTGCCCGCGAGGAGGAACGTTGTGCGGTTGTTGATGAGGTTGATGGCACTCTCGATTTGCTTGGGGCGATCAGGGTACCCGTATATCTTTTTAAACAACTCGCCAACTAATCGAGCTTGAATCTCTTCGCTGACATTGCGAAACAACGCTTTCAGAACAGGACGCCCGGTGTCACGTCCGAGACAATGGTCTGGGAACTGCTTTGACTCCGTGTCAGCATTGGCGAGGTATGTTTTTGAGGAAGTTACGAGGTAAGGAGTGGTGATATAGGAATACGAGCTAATCCGAGGTGGTATACGCGATGATGAGGTAACTTTGTGAATATCTTAGTGCGATCACTAAGATGATCACTAGGTGGCCAAACAACAGTTTGGTGACCTTAGCTCCTGGGTTTTGTCCCAGGATGTGTATTTTTGGACGCCGCAGTCTTGTGAGGCCCTGGGTGAAGTTCAGTATGAGGCCCCGTTTGTTTTCTCTGAAGAATTCCTCAGCCGACTCCGTTTTTGAGGAATGGAAAACTGGAGGTTGTAGGCAGTGAGTAGGCGAATGTTTTTTATTTTTGGCCCAGGGAGATTTGTTGAGAGGCAAAAAAGTTTTATAATGCAAGAGTGTTTTTGGATAAAAGCCCCGGCAGATCTCACGCTTGAAATTCGTGATAAGCCGTAAGTCCCTCTCTCGGACGTGCTTTTGCGCGGAGAGGGACGGGTTAAGTTTGTGTCCACAGACGGTAAACCGAAGAACCGGGGGATCCCCTGAGAGCGCTGAGAAACCTCCACCTACCCATGATGTATGGGTTTATACTGTAAATTGTGTCAGCTATGAGGAACTTAGTCACACTAAAATTCCCAAATAACTAAACCACTTAACCTTGACAATAATTATAATTACAAAAATCTATAAAAATATATATATCACATCTCAACACTCGAGTTTCAAGAGTGAACAATTACGTCACATTACAACTATTCGAAACACTGGCCAGGATCCAATAATAATTGAACCCTGACCAGGCAAACTCAACCCCACAACCACCAGACCAGTTAAAACACTACATTAACTAACCTGGAAGATCACAACGAAAACGATTTCAGGAAAAATCAAGAACCCTTAATTTTACCAAACCAGCTTAGGCAAATTAGAAGATTATTACGCCACGTTAGAAACCCAGCTCCTATATAATCCATAGATTTCTCCTAAGAAAGAAGAGACCACACCAAAAAAAACATAACCACCAATTCCTACTTGAATTACTCAAAGCTCTTATTTGATAAACGAAACTCGTTTTACTTTTAACAGAAACCAAGCCGCATTAAAACTTAAATTTTAGACAATAGCTTTTCTAAAGACTTACTTCTTCAAAAACTAGCTCTCTGTCTCACTTTTATCATTCCATTTCTTTTGTTTCTTAAAAGAAAACTCCAGTTACGTAAATCTTCAGAACTGTATCTTCATTCAATTTTTCCTGATTTTCACCCTATCGCTTGAGGACAAAGGATTTAAATCTTTACCTATTAGGATCTTATCAGTAAGACCTAGTGGAAGGCGTTTAGTTGATTTAGATCTCTAAAATAGCTACCTTTTTTGGATCCCAAAACTCTACGAGGAGTTGTCCAAGTAAGCGAGTTTACACCTCACTTAAGATACTTTTTCCTGATTGATTAGAACTACTACTAATCAACTTCTGTTCAATTGAAACAGAATTCCTTACTTGGCTAGAACTTATAGTAGCCCAACTGCTACCACAAAGCCCGTGCGTATTCACCTTATCATCTCAGAATTTGTCTTTCGAGTCACTTTTCATCTTGAGCTTATCCCGTTAGTCTCTACTTGGAATCTCAAGCTGACAAATTGTGTATGTAAATTCTTAAACCACATTCAATTTCTGACAAACCTTTAAGACACAAAACGTGTTGGTCATTAGGGGGTTTCAAGTTCAATTTTTTTTGGGTAATTTTTAAAAATTTGGACAAGTTGTTCGTAAAAAAAATCTTCGTAAAACAACGTATTTTTGAATCGGGACACCTTTTTAGGTGTCCCGCTGTAAAACATTTACGCATATTTTACAACAACGGGCAAGTTGTTGTAGGGTAAAAATACGCAAAAAATCCAACTTGAAACCCCCTATTAAATCTGGGTTTTCTTGTCCTATCTCGTGCAAACAGTGTTTCTACCGCCTTTCACACATTTTGACTATTTCTGTACCATCCTTGTCGGTGATGTCTTCTTTAGATTCTCATTGCTCGCATCATCGATCCCTTTCATTCAAATTGTTTGTGTCACTCACGTCCACATTGTAAATGTTTTGTATGCCGAGTTCTTTGTCAAACTATTGTTGCAACTGCATTTGGGTTGTTTTATGTGTTGAAGGAAAGTAGTACGGTTGCTTATCGGATAAAATTTGGCTGCTCTTGTTGGTTATTTTGAAGGATTGATCCTTTCAGTTTCTGGCAATCTGCAAGCAATAGAAATATAAAAAATGCACATATCACATATAACACAAATCACTCCGGGTTTGCAGTTGTATACATGTTCCATCATATCATTTACATTCCATCACTTAAAGAGTAGGCTGCTTGTCAGCACAGCCCATCTAGCCTCGGGCTTGAAGAATGAAAATGCAAACATCATGAACGACACTATCATCATCCCCGCAACAGCAAAGATTTCAAACCAGGTCATCTGTCTCTCCATCACTGTCACCTCACCCGATGTTCCCCCTTCTCGTCTCGTTTGGTCACATCCTCATTCAATCAATGATGTATGCTGACACGATACAAGTTTGTCAAAAATCGAATATTGATGCGGTAAATGACTTAAGCTGCAGAATGAGGAAAGCAAGGGCATGTTGTCTTTGGCAGTTGAGTATGTGCAAAAGGTCAGGAAAAACCTGCGCAAACCAAGGCACTCGCCAGCATAATGCTGAGCCTGTGAAAGGTCTCAGGCATCAAGGGTCCAAGGTGTATCATTAAGGTTTTGGACATATACCTTCCCGGTGTAAGCATACATAGGCGACATGTAAGTATGCTTAAACTGGGAGGGTGTATTATCAGATTCTCAGAAAATTCTCAGTCTCACATTCTCAGGGATTTCCCCCAATTCTTTGGTGCTCCCTCCACAGAGGCTCCGAGCCACTGTTCAAATTCAATGAAATAAATTAACAATTTGAACACGGTCCAAGTGTAATTCAAACACGATTTTTCTCAACTTGAGGACCCCTATTTGAATGCTTCACCGTGTCGGGATAGTGTTCGCTCGTCGACGAGCGCGCACGACTTCCCTTTCTGCCTCAAAGGGAGTTGGTGTGCGCTCGTCGACTAGCAAAGCCTACACAGACACAGTGCTTAACGATCTCAAACAGGAAAGACAGCTTCTACCCGAGGCCAGTTGTTTGGATCAGTGAAGCTCGTCAAGCTCTGTGTTCACGGATCACGGCAGCATCACTTTTTGGGCTCTTTGTCATAAAGTGCACGGAAAAAGATTCTTGAGCTTGACTTTGGGAAGGCAGTGTATACTGTGCAACAAGACAGCGTTATTCTTTTGTGGTCAAAGGGGCAATGGGGAGGGGTAACAGGGAACATCATTTACATCTCTTCATCACAAATGCTCACTCAAGCAACAACCTGACTTTACCCATTCTTGATGCTTCTCTTGTAGTGTCCACTACTCACGTACTCTGCCAAATACTCAATCGCTCCTCTGTTCTGAAGTTGTCATCCAGGGAATGAAGTTTTGCCCAAGGTCCAGGAGAGAATGACTTGGTTCATTTTCTCTCTGTTTCCCTTGTATATGATCCCTTACGGTGGAACTGTTTGACTTTTATCAATTCTTTGTCTTTTGCTACATGCACGTCCAAGTTGCTCTTGTTCGTCACTACCAAACGACCTTCATTACATCGAATGTTAGCCTGGTCCGTATGATTAGCCCACTCACCTCTGCTATACAACCTTCATTCATCATGGATTTTTGCTGACCTTGTCTCTTTTTCTATCCTTTGACCTTTTGTTAGACTCTCTCTCTTGATCTCAACAACAGCCACAACTCACACTTAATCAGGACATCCTCCAGAAAGTACTCCTTTCTTCCTCAAGTTAAAGTCAAACAAGGTTGGCATTGAATCTTTGATAATCACAGTGTCATTTTACTAGTCACTGGCAGGCCAGTGAGTGCATCCAGCTCAATCCCACCTCAAAACCATGTCAGTTCAATCTCAATTCAATCTCAATCCAATATCAATGTTTGGCCTAGAGGAGCAGACAAATATTCTTCCAAAATGAACTGAAATAAGATATAGTTGCATATCCACAAATGAAGGTTTCAGAATTTTTGGAAGTTATGAGTGATTTTCAGATGAGCCACAACGAAATATCCTTCTGAGCCCCTTCCAAAGACTTCTCCTGTAAAGCAGAAGTTGATAGCTCTTGATTATACAGATATGTTGGGATTCTTTGTTGGGAATGAGGTTTTATAATTATAGATACAACTATTATATTAAGGAATGAAAATAGGAAAAGGGACAAGATGACTGGTAAGGTGGTTGTTTTTTTGGTTGGTTGTGACAATACATTGATTTTTTATGTGTATACATTCTTCATTTGAATGGATACTAATCCATTCAATTCATATCATTTACCATGTTGGTTTCTCATCTTTATGATTAGGACTTTGATATACTTTTGTTTTGGGGAAGCTGTATTTTTTTACTTTGGAAAATGGTGGTTTTGGACTTTGCAAAGATGACAATTTCAAACTATGAAGGAAATGATGAATGTATGGTTGAGGTTTCAGATTAAGTCTTAAATCTTGAAGTTTTAACACACATATGAGCTCAAATGATTGGATTGTGCCTTGAATGACCTCTTTGGAAAAAAACCTGGTTTAACCATATAATTTGGTCAAAACCCCAAATCTAGAGCTTGACTGGTATGTACACACCCCCACAAGTCGCGGCTGGTGGGAGGGTGTATAATCTAGGACTTGAGTGGTATCTACACACCCCTGCAGGACGCGACTTGTGGGGGGTGTATTCATACCACTCAAGTTCCTACATTCATCTTTTGGCTTACTTTCATCATTCACATCAACCTCTGATTTTCACCAATTGATTTGAATTTCTAAAGGTAAGTCATTTCTATTTTTGTGTTTCTTTTGATTTTATTTCCTAACACTAATTAATTTCTTTCTTTCAAATTATCTTGATTAAATTGCTCTTGTGCTTTCTAGATTGATTGATTGATGTTTCTACTTTTAACTCTTTTGATTTTGGATCATTCATCTTTTCCTTGCTCCTTATTACTTCTCTCAATTAAATTTGGTTCTGAATTTCAAGATCAATTGATTCAATTTGATTCATTAGGGGTTCTCAAAGTTGGCCCGGTTTCAAGAAAACCCAGTTGACCCGGTTGCTTTTTGGCAGTAACCTTGTGTATTGAGTTGACATTTTTTGACAGATCACAGCCAAAAAGTCAACTGGGTCAACCGGGTTTTTACAAACCGGGCCTACTTTGAGAACCCCTATTTCAATCTAGTAAGTTCTTTCAAGTTTCATTTGTCTTCTCTTTCCTTTTATATCTCTTACAATTTGATTTATTCATTTGAATGATTCACTTAATTCACTAATTGAATGTTGCTCTTTCTTTCCAGTTTATCTAATTGATTAGTTTCTTTGATTGCCATTGAGAAAGACATTCTCCATCAATCAATGGATGTACCTGATCTGAGTTGAATGTATTCACCACCAATCAATCTTTTTCAAAATTGAATGTTTCAATGGTAAGTCATCCAATTCTTCTCTTCTTTAATTTCAGTCTTTACCAACCAAAGTTTCCTTTATGTTTTTCAATTTGTTTTAACTTTTTTCTTTTTTGAATTCTAATTTCAATCTTTTCAGTGGGCTTTAACTATATCAACCCATCAACTTAATCTGCATTGAAGGGGCCAATGCATATGATGGTTGTAACTCATCAAAGATCGAGTAAAGATCATAGGCAGAAATTCATGACTTAGACTACTCATAAGTGTAATTGGGTTGTAAATTTTGCTTTTGGTGGACTGGATAGTGAATAAAAAAACCTTGTGAGATTTTGGTAAAAAACTTGTGTACCGCTTCCCAACCCAAACCTTTTCCACTCCCTTGAAAACACCAAACTCAAACTATCATGATTCATCCCTTGTGATATGTGTATATCTGATCTCATAATTGGCTTCACGTTTGTTTGTTTGTTATTTTCTTTTGGAAGGTTGATAGAGATGAAATTCACACTGTTCTAAGTGGGTTAAATAACTACAAGTCTGACTTCATAGGCCCGAGCCTTCAGTGATTTTGTTGGTGTTTTAAGGTGGAGCAGGAGCAGAACATGCAGTGTTCTATAGCTGGACTTGGAGTGTAGATGCGAGGGTGATGGGGTTGAGCTACAAGAATGTTGAATAAAGACAAAAGATGCACATTTCAAAGTGAGATAAGCACTCAAAACTGGACCTCATAGTCACAAAACTTCAATGGGATAGTGGGTAGTTTATGGAAGAAGGTGCCAAACATCATATTTTGAGGGATTGAGCATGAATATAGAGGTGATTGAGTGGTTGTATGAATAAGTGGTGATATGAAACTATGTGAAACCACCGGAAGATTTTGGAGGATCAATTTTCATCTGTAGCTCTACTACTGAACTAGCTCCAGGTGGATCTGCAGCCCATGCATATCCTCCACTTGAACTGATATTGAGGTCACTTTGATATTGAATTGAGATTGTTTTGAGGTTGTTTTGAGGTGAATCGTACTCACTGGCCTGCCAGTGAGTAGTAAAATGTCACTGTGAATCACACTGTAACTTTCATTCCGTCTATCATCAATTTACTGGCAAAACTTGTTTCCTCTTCAACCCCCTTCAGGCTTCTTCAACTTTGATCAAGTTCTTTTAGTTTGAATATACATAAGTTATGAAGAGGTAGAAACTTACTGTCTCAAAGAGTTACAAGCAAGTGGCTGGATTCACGCCATAGCTGTTGCAGGTATGCATTAATCATCACATCAGTAAAACTTGATAACAGCAAACTCTGTTGATTTATACCCCGGAATCTTTTTTCACCTCATTTCATGATCCCATTCCCGAGAAAAACCTCTGATCTTCTTGCTTTCAACTTTACTTTTTCGTAAGCGGGACACTTTTGGACTACAGATAGAATCACCTCTCAATCACTCAATTTTCAGGTGTCTCAATTGTTATCAAAGCTACTATCAGTCTTCTCAAACAATGATTCTAACAATTTAAGCACATAGATATCTCAAGATGAAATTGCTTAGATTGATTGGTGATTTATCACATTTAGCTTCAATTATTTTAATTCAACAGATCGTTCAATGTGTTTCAGCAACAGGTATAAGTTTCCAAACTCAAGTTCTTTATGTGCTTGTCTTCATGACTTGTTTCATGGATCTTATCACTGGACATTACATATTGCTATGATTTTTCCTCTCATTTCAATATGGGTTGTGTTTTGAAAATTGACTTGTGTCTTGGTTCTTTCTACACTGCCAAAATGGTGAAAGAGCATCATCAATTTTGCGCTGTCTCCCTTCCTTTACTCGAATGTACTTGTTGGATTTATTTGTGCTTCAAATGTCTTACTACATATTTAATGTATTTCTCATAAATGTATTTCTGATCTTGTCCATTTTCGTTGTTCTCAATTATGACTACATTACATCATATAGCCCAATTAGGAACATTACGTCAATGGTGTTGTGACATCATTCATTATAATTTCATTTTTGTATTTTCTTTATAACCTGATGTTGAACACCAGTCTGATGTTTTATTTTCTCATCCGACTGTTTCTTTACAAAATCTTATCATAAGATTTTTGTGTCTGTTTCTTCTTCATCTTATACTAAGATTTTGTTTTTGTGTTTGGATTCAGTCCAACAGTACTTTCCTCATCCGCGCACTACATATTCTTTTACACTCAGATCTCTGGGATTATTCCCTGTACTCATAGGCTGATTTCCCCATTACTTTCCAGTTTGTCTCAAACCACACTCATTCATGTAATTTTTCTTTGCAATTCCGACTTTCTCCCTTTCAATCACTTCCCTTCTTTTCTCAGTAACAGTTTAAAGTATGTCTTCACACTTGTTCCTGATTCCATCTTCACACCTGTTCAACTACGTACAGTACCACACTATGTATCATGCTTAAGTCAGTCATTACTTTGTGCGGCCTGTGCAAGTCAATTATTTCTGTTTACGTTTTTTTGATGCGCTGATGTGCAATTGGATCCTGCCTCTGCTTGGCTATCTATGCCACTGTTGTCTTGAGCATGCCGTTAAAAGACCAACACTTGGTGCACAGACTACGGTAAATACCAAATGTGCACAACCAATGTGGACTGTGACAGTTGGCAATTGTAGCTCACAATCACTTGGAGATCCGAGCATGCGGAGATGAGAGTTTCCCTCATCCCCGAGGCCGCGGAGATGAGGGAAGTTCCCCTCATCTTTGAGTGAGCATTTGTGATGAAGAGATGTAAATTATGTTCCCTGTTACCCCTCCCCATTGCCCCTTTGACCACGAAAGAATCACGCTGTCTTGTTGCACAGTATACACTGCCTTCCCAAAGTTGAGCTCAAGAATCTTTTTCTGTGGAATTTATGACAAAGAGCCCAAAAAGTGATGCCGCCGTGATCCGTGAACACAGAGCTTGACAAGCTTCACTGATCCAAACAACTGGCCTCGGGTAGAAGCTGTCTTTCCCGTTTGAGATTTTTAAGCATTCAAATGAGACATTTCATATGTCTAATGACCACAGTAGAAACTATCGGACAAATCTCTCAGAAAACAAGTCACGTATCTGCGCTTGCCAATTTACCAAGTGTTGGTCTTTTAACTCCAGGCCAAGCGGAGCTTGTAAATAATAGTTCAGACAACCTCTGACAGTCTTGTAAAATATCTCTTCAATTTCAACAAGCATGGTAGAAAACTGATTCATCTGCGCAAGGAAATTAGTAAACTCATCAGAGTCCCACGCTGTTGCTCGCGGCTTTGAGTGGGCGCGCCCATGAACCAAAGCATGTGATCTATGAGGTATCCAGCTATCTCCCACCTTCAAGTCATCTCAGATGAATCAATATGTGTTGTGGGTGCCACCCCACACCATCTTGTTCCAGTCATGGAAGCATTTACATCTGGATTGACAGGTACCCTAACAACAAAATTTTGGAATACATCTTATTGCAACACATGTTCATTTATTTTTTCTGATTTGGTTCATCTCTGTTGCACTATTTCTGATAAAGTTGTTTATAGGGGGTTTAGAGCATTGCCACCGGTGGTAGGTAACTGTTGGAAAATGTCAGGAAGTGTCCAATTTAGCTTACAGACCTGAGCCACTGGCACATGTAAACTGACGGATTGCAATGTGAGGAACCAAGCACAAGGCCCTCTCCCATCCTCAAGAGTCAAGTCAGACTCAGTACAAGCATACATGGGGTATAAGGCTCATAACACCACTCCCCCCTTATATCCCAATCCCCTCTTGACAGATCTGATATCTTTCCACAGGCTAGCATTAAAAACCCTGTGGGACAAAAAGCTTTGCCCTCTCTCTTACATCCTTCTTGCCTTAAAGTATCTCTTCTCTGCATTTGGATATTTTCTATCAAAGCCGTTTACCAGTTGTTGAGTGTTACCTAAGTTCTTGATGGGTTCCCAAGAATCGTGTTCTGAACCATATCCTTTCCAACTAATTAGGTATTTGATTTTGCCTTGTTTTCTTCTTCTGTCTAAAACTTCATTGACTTCAAATTCAACATTTCCCTGTATCTCTACGGTCAGGAGGTTCGCCTTGCTGTCCTTTAATCTTTCCTTTTTTGAATTTTTGAAGGATGTTGACATGGAATACCGGGTGAATGCCCTCCATCTTCTTTGGTAAAAGTAGCTTATAAGCATTAGTTGAGATTTGTTGTGTTATTTCATACGGTCCAAGCCATTTGTGAGAGAACTTAGCCATTGGAAGTGTTGTTGTTATGTTCTTGCTATTCAGCCACACTTGTTCCCCTTTTTTCCATTTTGGAGTTGCCAACACTTTCTTATTGGATTGAATCTTCATTGACTCCTGAGCTTCTTCCATTGCTACTTGTAGTTCTTTTTGAACATCTTTCAATTGGTTGATTTGGTCACCAACTGCCGGGAGACATTGATCTGCACTTGGGACATCTGACAGTGTCAGCCCTGAGCCCTGTGTACAGGACCACGGACTAACAAACACACATGTAAATATATGTAATACATATGTAATCATATGAAACTTGTCTAAAACCATAAGAATTACAACTCATGGCTCAGTTTCAAGAGTCACTTAAGTAACAAGACTTACTAGGATTTAACTAGTAATAGTAAACCTAACCCAAACCTAACTCAAAGAAAAGCAAACCTAAGCGCCAACCACAAGTTGACACCTAGATCTGGAATATATAAACTCCTCTTCTTCCCACTCTAGAAGAAGGACCAACTTATTATCATTCCACAATTCCACATCACAACTTACTTGATTCTTACCTAGAATATTGAGTATAGTGATTTTATTGTATTTGATCTTATAGTTCTACAACCTTCCTCAAGCCCTTGTAAGCTTTAAAGTGGTGGTTCTAAACTAGTGGGACTATATAGTTATAGAACCAAGCTTTAGAATTGCATAGGATACCTCCTGAGTTGAGTGTAAAGTATCCGGCGGAACCTTTGAGCAATCAGAGTGTAAAGTTCTGCAGGCTCTATCCCCAACAGAGCTCTTGAGTAAGCTCCTTTGAAGGATTACTCAGCCATCCCACTGGCTTTAAACCCTCTCCTTAGAGGTCAACTAACTGAAGTCTTTACTTGTGTGTACCAAGTAAAGACTTTGTTAATCTTTATTCCACCCGTACTTCACCTTTTTAGTGAAGAGTCAGCCAAAAAGTAGCTGACCCCTCACAGACAGACTCGGGTTGAATCCATAATTAGCCATGAACGGTGACATGCCTATTGATACATGTTCATCATTGTTATAGGAGAACTCAGCCATTGGGAGGAGAATATTCCAATCATCCTGCTTGTGAGCTGCGTAGTGTCAAATATATTGTTTGACTGATTTGTTTGTAACTTCTGATTGGCCATCCGTGTGAGGATGGTACGCGGTTGAAGATTGTGTTGTAACTCCTAGCCTCTTATTCATTTCTCTTGTAATTTTCAATACAAATATGTTGCATCTATCTGATGTGATTGATGCCGGAGTTCCGTGAAGCTTCCATACCTGATTCAGCATTAACAATGCCAATTCTTCAGACATCATTGTTTTCGGCAGGCCAGAAAATGTGCCATTTTTGTGAATCTGTCTAGTACCGTTAGTATGCTATCATAGCCATCAGATACAGGTAAGTCAGTTATCATGTCATAACAAATGTCTCTCCATGGGCATTCTGGTACCGGTAACGGTTGCAGGCTCCCAAATGGTTTGGTTGTGCAAGACTTTACCCTCTGGCACAATCCACAACCATTGACGTATTCGTTCACATACGACTTCAACGAAGGCCAGTGGTACGCCCTTTTTGCCAAAGCCATAGTTCTCATTTGCCCAGGGTGTACTGCCACTTGACTGTCATGTCTTGACTTGAGAACTTGCGGTTATATAATGTTGCTATTTGGTGCTACTATCCGGTTCTTGAAGTATAAGATGTTGTTGCTCAATTTATAATATTTAAGTAAATGTGAGCTTGGCATTTCTGAGCATAACCACCTTAATCCTACTAGCTTGGGATCCTTCAAGACTTCAACTTTTACTTCTTCGATGATTCTTGAATCACTCCATGTGTCACTAGTCACTTCAACTGGTGTTAGTTCCATTTCCGCGTCCATCACCTCCTCTAGTTGTATTTCTTTTTCAAAGCATGAATCAAATAAGTCAAGTGCCTCAATGAACACATCACTTGGTAGGTTGTCTGGTTTCAACAATCTGCCAAACGTGAGTTTCTCTCCAGCCGCTGTGGCTAAGTCCGGTCTGCGTGATAACGCATCCGGTTTGGTTGATTGCTTGCCGGGTCGAAATCTGATTTCAAAATCAAAGCTACCCAGTATTTCCGCCCATCTTGCTTGCTGCCTGGTTAATTCCTTAGTGGTCATCAAAGACTCGAGGTTTTTGTGATCTGTATACACTGTCACGTTTAGTTGATTTGGGTTTCCCTCTAAGTACTGGTGTCATTCCTTAAATGCTGAAACCACCGCTAGCAGCTCTTTGTCAAATATTTTGTAGTTCTTTTCAGCTTTAATTAGTGATCGTGATAAAAACACTACTGGATGCAATTCATTGTCAATGTCAGAAATTTGAGATAACACAGAACCTAGCGCGTAATCAAAACAATCACATTCCAGGATGAATGGCTTGTACGGGTTCACAATGGTTAAGACTGGAGCTGTGGTGAACACCGTTTTGAGATTTTCAAAAGCTTGATTATGTTCACTTGTCCATTCAAATTTTACATTATCCTTTGACAGTTCATGCAATGGTTGTGCTATCTTTGAAAAGTGATGTATAAATCGGCGATAAAAGTTGGAAAACCCTAAGAATGTTAGAACTTCAGAAGCATTCTTTGGCGCAGGCCAATCCATAGCAGCCTTTACTTTAGTTTCATCCATTCAAATCTTATTCCGCGAGATTACCAGACCCAAATACGACACTTCACTTCGAGAAAACTTGCATTTCTCTGGCTTCAACCAGACATTTTGCTCTTTCAGGATTTCAAGCACTTCCTTCACTACAGCTTTGTGATTGACTCCTGGTTTTGTGTAGATCATTCTATCATCCTGGTACGCTGCCACATCCCTCCCTATGTGAGCTTGTAGAATGTCCTGGATGAAGAAAAAGAATCCGGGGGCTCCCATTGGCCCAAAAGGCATTGTGAGTGGCTCAAATTGCCCAGCCTTGCATATGAATGCCAATTTTGCCTCATCACCTTCTCGTACCCTAAGATTATTGTACCCATTTATCATGTCTAAGCTGGTGAATTCATCCGCATCAAGTAAACTATCCACTAGCTCCATTGTTAGTGGTAAAGGATATTTGTCTTTGATTTTTAGAGCATTAAGTTTCCTATAATCAAAGCATGGCCTTAAATTACCATCCTTCTTCCCTGTGAAGAGCACAGGAGCTGCCCACGGGGATGTTGTTCTCCTGATAGTACCATTCAAAAGACCTTTCTCTAACATTTCATTTAAGACCTTGTTCTCTTTTGGTGATAACAGTATTACTCTTCCAGCTTGAGGAGTCACTCCAGGGAGTAGGTCCATTCTAAAGTCATACGGGCGATGCGGGGGTAGGGTGTTGGACTTGGCTTTTTCAAACATATGTAAATACTCGTGATAGCACTTTGGAACCATTTCAGCTGCCGTTTGTTCGGGTTTTCCTTTTGCTTGTTCACTCGCCAGTTTGGCTGATAAGTTCCAGGACACCTTTGCCGCATCTATCATCGCTGTGGACAAATTTGTGAGGACTACAGCATACAATTGGGTCCCTATGTTATGTCTTACAAAAGGAGATCTTTGCTTGCCAACTTTGCTCAAAATTGATAGGTGAGGTGGGTTGGGCGAATTACTCGGTGGGGTTTTTGACAAGTTATTTTCAAACTTTACTCCCATCTCAGTGTTCCTAGCAGTCCTCCTTGGCCTGCGTGGTCCTCGGAGGTGTTTGACAGTTCATCCTGAGACTTTGCCTTTTGAGTTGGTGCTTGATCACAAGTTGGTGCTTGATCACAAAGGGAGTCTGAGTCTTCTTGTTTGGGTCGCTTGTCAGGACCTTGGTCCTCTTTGTTTGTGTTGCTCAGAGTTTCTACAGGGGTAATCAACTTGCCAGCTGCTTCTTCACAATTAATCTGTAAAGAGGTATTGAACTCACATTGCGGGGGTGTAAGTAAGCCAGTTACAGCTTGCACCCCCTTTTCACTTTGCCTAGTGTGCCTCTCTGGGCCTCCAACGTGGTCCAGGGAGGGCTTTTTTTGTACGGACAAAGCTACTACAGTAACTGCAATGTTTGAATTTTGAGGTGAGTTGAATCTTCCTGCTTCCCAATCAATCATCATGTAATTTAATTTAATCCAAGGCATTCCCAATATCACGTCGTACTTGTCTCTCAAGTCGGTGATGATGAAGGTGGTTTTGGTGGTGATGTTGTTTACATGGTAGTTGCCTGTATGAGTCATAGACAACTCATGTCCACTGAAGCCGGTTACACTTTGTGGTTGTGATAACAAGGTTGTTGAGAATTGTGTCTCAGTAATGAACTTGTTACTCACCTCTTCATGAGTAGCTCCGCTGTAAATCAAAGCGCGAGCTGGTTTAGTTGTGGCAGTTTTAGGGTCAAAACGGTAAATGGTCTCCATTATTTTATATGCTCTACTACCAGTGGTTTCCTCTTTAACATTACTAGCTAATCGGCTATCTAATTCATCAATTTTCACTTGCAGTTTACTTTCTAATTCATGTATACGTGATGGAGTGAAACCTTCCCTTCTTCTTTTGTCCGGGCATTGACCTATCATATGATCCTTCTTTCCACAACCATAGCATTCCCCATATGCTCCTCTACGGTGATACTCGTCATTTGAGATGTTTAGTTGATATGCTGAACAATCCATTGCATCTGGATCTGGTGCTGGAGTGGGCTTGGGCGTTTGATTGACATATGTAGAGACTGCTGATACATTGTTGCTTCTCTTGTTGACCTTGTTGTCAAGCTTCATTGCTAGTTTAGCCATGTCCGCTACTGATGTGAACTCCTCTTGTACCATATAAACTGACACTTCATTCTCCAACCCTTGCTCAAACTGCAAGATCAACACATTCTTGGGCCACTTGACAATCAGGGAAAGTTCAGAGAATCGGATCCAGTAGTCTGAGACTGTTCTTGTTTGTTTCAGTGCTCTTAGTTCCTTCTCAGCTTTCGGTATCCTCTCTGAATCAAAGAATGTGGCCTTAAACAACTTGATGAATTTACTACAGGTGACTAGGTGTGCTGTCTCACTATCTAATAATTGATCTATTAAACTTTGACCCCAAACACTTGCTTTCCCCGTTGTATAGGACAACGCAAATGATACCTTTGCCTGCTCATTCACAAAAGCCATTGCATTCATTTGCATATACAATCCTAGTTGATTCAGGAAAATCTCAGCTTTTGTGCCTTTTGACCCATTGAATTTCTCAGGTGTTGTGATTTTTGGTGGGCGAGGAGGAGCTAGTACAGTGGTTGGTTGGGCAGGCTGGTTGGCGTTAGAATCCGCAGTGAACATAGGTTGTGGCAGTTGATTCTGTCTGAGACTTGCAAGCTCTTGTTCAGTTTCCAATTGTTTTCTTTCCGCTTCTTGTTGCAGTGCAGTTTCCTGGTTCAGTCTCATGTTGAGATCGGCCAACTGTCTCATGATATCCTACATATTTGGTATTGACATGGTGGGGTTTGCAGTATCCTCCAGGTTCAAGGCGTCTACAAATACTTTGTCCTTCCCTTTTTCCGAGGGACTGTTGGGTAATTTGAATTCCGGGGTTGTGGTGAGCGTTGACTGAAACTTGGTTGCGGGGATCTATGCTAGTACGAGGTCGTAGAGCAGGTATAACTTTAATTGTATTGAACTTCTTCTTTTTTAAACTTCAACTTTTGAGATGGATTTTCAAGGTGCATGTACTTTTAACTTTTCTTCTTTTTTCTTCAATCTTTCTTTGGCTTCGAGTTGTGTTTGATATCTTTCTTCTCAGAGGCCTTCCACTAGTTCTACTCTTATGTAGACGTTGCAATATGTAAGGACCAGATGAGTGAACTGAGTGAAAAGGTGTCTAGTTGCTTATGAATAGATTGCAATGTGAGGAACCAAGCACAAGGCCCTCTCCCATCCTCAAGAGTCGAGTCAGACTCAGTACAAGCATACATGGGGTATAAGGCTCATAACAGGAAAGTCTTTTGTGTGTGCACTTCAACATGCTACAAGGATATTTACATGGTGTTTGTTTTTTGATGTGAAAAAGTGTTACATGAATCACCAACTCAAATCCAAGATTGGAATTTGTTGGTCGTGTCCAGCTTTATTTGTGGGATACAAAGTTAAAACTGGGATTTTTTTCCCAGTTTCCCAGTTTTCCTTTTTGGCTGTGTTTGGAACTTTCCCACGTTCTCCCAGTTTCTCAGTTTGCGTTTTTGGCGGTATTTGGGAAACTGGGAAACTGGGAAAAAACTCCCAGTTTTAACTTTGTATCCCCTAATTATCTTTGATAACCAAAAATCTCATTGTCATCTCTTACCAGAAGGTTAAATACATGCAGAAGTTGACAATATGAAGAAAAACAATACAACAATATGATACAAATCAGTCCTTAAATAATGCATGATTTCACATGCAAAAAGACACAGGAGTACAAGCACCAGCTTTAAGTTTTAGGAAGAAAAAAAAACATTATAACCTGAGCAAGAGTAAAAGAGGAAAAGATGTTACTCTGATTATACAAAACTTCCAGGTAATGGTGTACCTTCACAAGTCCAAGTTTCCTAGGAAGAAAAATCCCACACAAAAATCATATTAACCACACCAGATCTTTCCAAAAAGATATATAAGATCAATGGACTTACATCTTTCTTTGATGGTTCACCAACATATTCATACCAATCTTTGGGGTTATCGGAGATATCCAAACATTGTGCAATCTATGAAAGACACCAAAAAAGTCATCAATTATCCTTTTTTTGTAGATGGAAGTTTGAATAAACATCAAACATCACTAACCGGTATAAGTTTCAAGCCTTTATCGCTCAGGTCCTTTACGACAGTAGGCATAACCTACAAAGACACAACACTCATCAGAACATAAGGCAATAAAAAACTAATGCGAGTTTAGATGACAAACTTCTTGAGTAGTAGTGCTTTTAGTCTCATGACATAAGATGTTAGATTGAGGAGGATACTGATTGAATGCCTCGATCATTTTCTCAGAAGTTGGCGGTTCTGCGAATGAATCTCCACTATCATCACTCCACATGACTAATCCTTTATAACCTCTTTCTGTTAAGACTTGTACCTATGAAATCATGCATCAAGTTTGATTAGAATCAAGATTTCAAACTTAAATTTAATGGCCAATTGTTTTTTTGACTTACTACTAGATCGTTATATTCACCTGTAAGTTTTGATTCAATTTCAAACAAATCAAAGATTCTATAAGTAATCGATCTTTTTTTGAAAATAAGCAAGAGCTGAACGTACCATATGGAGGTCTGAACCATAGAGGCTTAACACCTAAGATCTTAATCATGGCCTAATTGAAACAATACAACATCAGCACAAAGCCTAAACCAAAACCCCAGATATGTGCCAACGATCCTTGGAAAGTAAAAATGGAAAGATAAAAGGAAAGAGAAAATACCAACTTTCTCAAGTAATTCCAATTGTAAATGAATTTGTTCAGAAGTACCTTCAGCAAGATGAGTATGTCCCCAAGTATGACTCCTAAAGAATATAAAAAACAATATAAACTTTCAATAATTCATACAAATTCTTAATCTTGAAAAACTTGAAGAAAACAAAAAAACCAATTACCCAATCAAATGACCAGCTTTAAATCTTGCTAATAATAAATCAGCAAAATCATAAATACATCCATTATTTAATCCATTTATAAAAAAAGTGGCATGAGATTGATGTTTTTTTAAAGTTGAGTCTAATCCTTTACTAAATTCACTTGGACCATCATCAAAAGCTATTTGATTCCCCAACAAAAAAAAGAGTGACATGAGTGTGTTATAATATATTTTTTTTCAGAAGAATTGATTAGATTAACTCACTTAAAGCAAATGATTGAGATCTAGAGCACATTGTATAGATAGGTACTGTACGGTTACCGCCCTTACTATTCAACGATTTTCCTTTGGTTTTTGAAGTACCTGCTTTTGATTTGCCACTTTCTAGTTGTTTGCTGGTAGATTTTATACTAAGTGGAACAGGACCCTGATGTGAAGGATCTGATTCCGTCGAATCAATAGTATCACTAGTACTACTAGTATCCGTGGTATCCGTAGTATCAGAAGTAGCAGAAGTATTAGAAGTATCAGAAGTAGCAGAAGTAGCGGTGGAATCAGTGGAATCAGTAGTATCAGCAGTATCAGCAGTTTCAGTGGTTTCAGTGGTTTCAGTACTTTCAGTACTTTCAGTAGTAGTGGGGGTAGTAATGGGGGAAGTAATGGGAGTGGTTTTTCTAGGAGTAGTAGTGATAGGAGGAGTGGTCTTGATAGACGGAGAGGTAGATTTACTGGTATTCGAAGCGATCAATAAGATACTCGTTTGAAATAATTTGATTAATTCATCATCTATACTGAGCTTTGAAGTTGTTTTACTTGAAGAAATTGAATCAAGTTTAAGAATCAATAGAGAAAGGATGGTAATCAAATTGATGGTCTTCATCTTCTTTTTTTTGCTTTGAAGTTCTAAAAATCGATGACAAAAAAATTGAAGAATGAAAGAAATCTGGATTTTGAGAGTTTGTTTGTTTGTTCTGTCCTGGTACGGTAGAATTATGTAACTGATGGAGACAGAAAGCTTAAGGAAGAAAAAAGAATGGGATTGAAAAACGTTTTCTGATGAAGAAGCAAATTGATGGGCAACTACAATGTGGAGAAATCCCTCGAAATCACTAAAGAAACAAAGTGAAAAGACTCAACGATCGATGATAAATACTTCACGTGGTAATTGAGAGTGGTTGTATGACTATGACTTCGACAACCAACTCTCATGAGAATTTTGACAAAGTTGCCCATCATTCCGAAGAGAATCAAAAACTGAAAATCCAGATTTGATGGTGTCCATGAGCCTGATGTCAACGACCTTCAGCCAGCATTCGCTACATACTTCCAAAGTTTCAACACCGTATATGTCCTGAGGCTGTACAGACTACCGAGGCTGGTAAGTCAGACCTGAATTCTGAGCAGAGCTTGATCATGAGATGCGGAAGGAAGGACCTTCAAGACATGAGATGACAGACAGCATTGTGACATCAAGCCCATTGCTGATCGAAATTTTGCTACTGCTATTCACGCAACAACGGATACAAGTTAGCATCTTATATAAAAATCAAATCTATTTGTTGTATGCTTGCCCTAGATTTACAAGATTTCCCAAATCTAAAAACGTATATACATTGAATGGTCAAAGAAAGATTTGTGAATCAAGGACCAGGTAAAGGAATCTGTTCTTTAAGTTTTAAACAAATCTTCATAAAATCCATCTCGTTCTCATCATCAATTAATCCATGTCTAATAAAAAAATCAATCAAAACTAAAGCACAATTCGGTTTCCATTCATGAGAGCAATCCAATAAACTGATCTTGAGTTGATCAAAACTCATTAAAGTATAATCTATTGATTCACCATCATTTGATTTTGGAATGATATTTGATGATAATTCTAAATCATAAAGATACTGAACTTCTGGCTAAGAGTTCCAAAAATGAGTGTGTACAAGATGCCATATATGGGATGAATGGTCATCAGATATTCATGATCGTGATTGAAAGTGAAGTTTGAAATGATTCGAAAAAAGAACACGTACTGAAACCCATCCATCTGAATTCTTATGAGCATAACTAATCAATCCAGTAGATCTCAGTCCTTTTAAAACAACCTCTTCACTTAAACTAGCTTCTTCAAAACACTCTCGAATTATCGTTTCTCTAGCACTTTCACCTGCAGTAATTCCACCTCCTACTGTATTATCTAACATGGATGGATACCTTTTTTTCCAAAAGAAATCAATTCATCAATTCATATCCATCCACAAATTATCATAAATGTTAGTCTTACGTTTGTTTTGTAGATGATCTACGTGGAATCCAAAAATGATACTGATCATCCTTTATAACATAAGCTATAAGAATCGAAATCATTGATTTAGATCATTTGATAGACCTCAATAATGTTTTGAGAGAAAACTAACTGACCAGTCAAATGAGCACCAAAAGTCAAAAAACTAAATAACTGACACCCAGATCTTTCAAGCTGAAGTGCAATCCTAGAACCCTTTTCCTTACATCCAATTAGATCATTCTTCATCGAATTCATAACCGATCTCGGTGCATAAATCGTATATTTTTCATCTCTCCAACCTAAGAAAAAAAAAATCGAAATCTCAACACTATATAATCTTGTGAAACTAAGAAAACAAAGAAAATCGGAAAGAAGAAAACCCGTTAACAAACCAGATAATAATGAAAGGAATTGATTAGATTCTTTCCAACTTTTCAACAATCTTTCCATTTCTTTAGATCTAATCTTAACCGGATCATCATGAACATTAATCCAATCTTCAAATCCAATACAACAAGGTAATTTTCCAGGATCCGATCGATCTTGATTCCGATTTGAATATAAAGTTTTCCAACAAGTTCGATGTTTGGTTCTGAACATCTCTTGATTATCTTTAATCATAGCTTTAACAACACAAGGTCTGATAAATCCAATAGGCGAACTAAAATCGAAACCCTTTTCTTTTGGTTCACCATCTTTTATCGTTGTGTTCAATCTATTGATTGATGCATTTTGAAGAGTATCAGGTAAATCAATATAAAATGGTATTAACTTTTCTTCTTCTTCGAGGTTTCCATGATCTTCAAAATCGGGTTTACTTGGTAATTGAAAGTTATTACACCTTTCTATTATGTTTAAGAATGATTTATGTTCAATGTTGGTCATTTTCTGTTATTTGTATGTTTTCCTGAACAATTTCCTTCGAAATCTGATGTGGATATTCGATCGTCTCTTTAATACGTATCATCAATCGCTAAACCAACTTAACAAAAAGAAGTCAAGTAAGTATACTGGTACAAGAATAAGAAAGCCGATCAGATTCAAAGAAAGGCTCACCTGCTTAAGAAAGTCCAGATGTAAGAGGATATCATCTCCCAGTTCACTTTGTTTGTCTCAACTTAAGTTAACAGGTCACCGTCCAGTGCGTACAATGTTCGGATTATCGGATCTTTGGCTCAGGTTTTGCCAAGTTTAAGGTTTTGCCCCGAATTTCATTTCCGGGTAATTGTTGAAAACTTCCTTTAGCTTAACCAAAATTTCTTGTCTCAGTTGAACAAGATTCCTTTAACTTAACAAAGTCCCTCTCGCGGCGTCCCGGAAAGATTCCTACCGTTCACGGCATCTTATGTACAAGTAGTTCTGCCAAATCCTTTTCTGTGTTACAGTTCACTTTTTTGCAAGATTTGGTGTTTGTGCTCAACAGTGGAAACTTTCAAAAAAAAAACATTGAGCTCTAGCAGATATTGTTTTTATTGTGAAGTATATAAGCTTGCTCAAGCGCCTGGTTCCTCAACATGATCAATTTTTCTCAGTTGAGAAACCCAATCGAATCAAACTTGATGTTCAATTGATATCTATTCACTATGTTTTATTTCACAAAAAATTGTCAAAAAAGATCTACTTTTTTAAGACTTCAAGGTCCAAATTTTCTACTCAAGAAAAATAAATACAACAAAAAAAGTACACCATTATGATTTCTTCCCAAATTTTTTGAAATTGAATCATGAAAGATTATCCTGAAGGTGTACCACTACAAGTCCAAGATGCCTACAAACAAATCAACATGAAAAGATCGGTAAGATTCCAAGATGATTCTTTCTCAACTCCACTAAAAAAACATAAAACAAAACAAAAAAGGAAACTTACATCTTTAGTTGAAGGTGTACCAACAAATTGATACCAATCTTTTGGATCATTTGAAAGGTTTAAACAACTTGGAGCCTAAGAACAAAAAAAAATTCATCAATCAATCAAAGAAAAAACTCAATCAAATCCATAAACCCAAAACATACTGTAACCAATTTAAACTTCTCTCCAAGTTGAGGTAAAACAGCAGGTATAACCTAAAAATTCCGACCAAACCAACCAAACCAAATCAATTCCCAAAACCCCCAAACAACAAACCATCAAACAACAAGAAAAAGAAATCCAACGAACAGTTTGAGGAGTAGAAGAAGTAATCTCATGGTTTAAAATATTACTTTTTTCACCATAAGATTGATAGAATTGAACGATGGAATCAGGACTAGGTGGATTGGAATTCGCATCACCTGTTGCATGAGTCCATAGAACTAATCCTTTATAACCTCTTTCTGCTAAAACTTGTAACTATTGAAAATCAAAATAAAAAAAAAAACACAAATACTTAAGATTTCTGTTGATTTTAGGGGTGGAGGGAAAAAAATCATACTTACTACTAAATCGTTGTATTCTCCTATTGTTTTTTTCAAGAGAGAAAGTTAAAGAGTCATTAAGATGGTTTTTCGAAAAAGTGGTCTAGAATATATTCTCTTACCATAAGGAGGTCTAAACCAACGAGGTTTTACACCCAAGATCTTAATCAAAGCCTTAAACCAACAAACAAACCAACAAAAAAGAATAACTTTAGTACGACAAAAAAAAACATTCATCAAGAATGTTCATTTGATTATATATATAAAGAAAATATAAAAAATCCTAACTTGTTCAAGTAAATCAAGTTGTTGATTAATCTCTTCATAAGTAGCCGAATTTAAATGAATATGACTCCAAGTATGACTCCTACACCAAAAAAAAACCATACCCAAAACCACACCAAATCAGAACCAGAATCAGAATCAGAATCACATCCACTTTTTTCTACAGACAATTTAATCAAAAAAAGAACTAACCCGATCAAATGACCAGCATTAAACCTAGCAATCAAAACCGGTGCATAATCGTATATACAACCCACATTATTACCATTGACAAAGAAACTAGCTTTAGCTCCATTCGAATTCAAAAGCGTATCTAATCCAGCACTAAATTCACTTGGACCATCATCAAAAGCTACCGAACCCAATCGACAGAAACCAATCATAAGTCAAACCCTCGAAAAAAGATAGTAAGAAAACCCTTTAACTTTAACTCACTTAATGCAAATGATTGTGGCATAGAACAGATATCATAGATAGGTACTTTGGTATTGGTAGTAAGAGTATTACTGACTGATGAACTAGGAGGATTAGGTATAGTCGAACTTGTAGGATCAAGTTGAGATAAATCTTGAGAAAGTTGATCAGATAAATCAGTTTGTCTTTTTACCAATTTGATGGTTAATGAATTTGAAAAAAATAACATCGAAACCAACAAAAATCTAAAATGATTGAAATTCATCATCTTTTGTCTTCTACTTCAAAATCTAATCAAGTCTTATTTCTTTGAGTAATAGAAGGACAACAAAAAAAGATCAAAGATGATGGTAATTTAATTTGTGAGATTTTTTTTTGCAGTCAAGGGAATAAAATTAGAAAGCTTGATTTATAGAAAATTCTCTTGTCTTCATAGTAGATCAATTTTTTCTTTCGAATGATCAATTTTCACGATGAGAAAAAAAAAAGATGGATCGAGTAACCGAAGTTGAAGATTTAAGAAAAGAATGATATATAGGGAGTTAAGGCATTCATGAGAGTTGAGAATTAAATCGTGTGAAGTTACCATAGGAATCATGAGATCTTTGTTATAGTCAAGAGATAGATTTGGGGTCTTGAAGATCTTTAAAATCAAAGGAATTATCGAACAACCAACACGTTTAATTTCATTGCTCACATTTAATTTCATTGTTGAGGATGCTGAGGATCTTGATCTCAGAAATTGGCAAATGGAATAAATGGATGTGTTATCCGACCCGAGTGGTACCCGAGAGTCACAGACTTCCATCGAAAATACCCGAAATGAGGAATTTATTGAAGAACTGTTCTTGAACTGAACTCATGGACTCAACCTCTTCATGAAGAAAATGTCAATACTCAAAACACCCATCAGATTCTTAAACATCCATCCAATCGAACTAAACTTATCATTAACATTAAGATCAGGTCAAAGTTTCAATTGGAAATCATCAATCTTTCAAACGATCGATCAAACCCAACATATAGAATGGTCAATCGTCAACCAAAAGAGAACGATAATCTTAAGACAAGTTGGTAAGTCATCAATCTACAACCAAAACCTCTCAATCTAAACAAATCTAACAATATTAATATTGATGTCGATTTGGGTTCTCTTTAGATTCAGGAATTCATTATCTTTCTTTATATCATTCAAATCAAATTCAAGATTATCAAAACGATTTAAACCAAAACACAACTTTAACTTTCTTAAATGATTATTTTGTTCTGAATGTTTCACTTCAAAAGCTTTATCAAGAATGGTCAAGACGTGATTCGAATTTTAAATTCAAAACTTTAAATGGATCATACAATGGATTAAGAGTTTGTAAACAAGATCCATGGGAAACATTAATAAGGTAAAGTTCTCATTAGATCTCTTAACTTGACTTCCCGCCAAAAAAGAGACTAATTGAATGTGATTGTGCTTTGAATAGTTTTATTTGTTCTTCAAATAATAATATACCTAGGATCACTTCAATGATCAATAATTTATCAGAAAGCTTTGGTACTCCAATGCCATATCCAACACCAGGTCTAACATTCCCAAAGCAAGATGAAATCATTTCAATCCAATCCAAACCCAATTCGATCCATACATTTCCAACTCCTCATCAACTATCAAGATCATGTGATGAAACCAAATTAAAACAATTAGGATTCGGTTATAGATCATCATATATCATGACTTCAACCCAATCATTAATCGAACTTTCAGTCTCACAAAACTGCCAACCCATCGAATACTTAAACTCTCTAAGCAACGGTACTCTTTCATATTCTGTAGCACACCAAACTTTAATCACTCATTTCTCAGGTGTAGGTCCCAAAGTATCAGATTGTATTTGTTTATTCGGTTTAGGATTCAAAGAAACCGTACCGGTAGATGTCCATCTTTATCAAATCGCTAAACGAGATTATCAATTCTTAAACTCATCCACTTCGAAATCAAAAACAGTCTCAAAACAAGATTATGATTTAATTAAAACTAAATTTATTGAACTATGGGGTGATTATGCAGGTTGGACTCAACAAATTATCTTTTTTATTGATTTGAATCATCCTAATCTAATTCATGATCATAAGCCAAAACATTTAAAAAGAACTTTGTCTAGTATGAACCCAACATTAAAATCAAAGTTAAATCAACTTTCAAATCCTTCTGACTTTGGTATGAAAAGATCATTTTCTGATTCGAAACTTGATCTTAAACTATCGAATTCATCGTCTTGTAAAAGAATCAAATTAGAAGATGAACGATTGATTGATATTCAAAATGATGAACTAAATCTAGATATATCTAAATTGAAAAAAGTCAAACTACAAGACGATCTTTCAATCAAACTTGAAGATGATGTTTCAATCAAACTTGAAGACGATGTTTCAATCAAACCAGATGATGATGAGACTTTAAATCCCAAATTACAAACAATCCAAATCGAAGAACCCGTTCCAATCAAATCCGAAAATGATCATCAGATCCAAAACCCTTCAATATTTCCAAAACATACTAGATTCACAAGATCTACAAGTCATCTATTCTAAAATCCATCTATCACCCAATCAATCAATCAATCAATCAATTTCCTTGTAAAGTTTTCATTATCTATTCGAATTGATTGTGGATTTTCCTTAGGAATGTAAATTTATGTACTATTCCTCCCAAAAAATATGTTGTAAAGAATTGAATGCTAAGTATAAAAACCCAATCATAAGAGTTTTATCTCCACTTTCGCCTGTACCAAAAAGAACGAATAGAATCAGTTTTCAACAGAATCTGATTTCCAACCAACCAAATTCTACGAAAAACCCACATCCTAAGTTCTTCCTCAAACCTTTCCATAACCAACCCAACCGTTTGAGGATCCCAAACAACCTGAGGATCCACCCCATTCCTCAAAACCTTTTCTTCATGAAGCTCAGCTTCAGATCTATCCATCACCACACAATTTTGCCAATTCAAATCGATCTTAGAATCCCATCTGATCAAACATAACGTATTAGAGATCACAAAGTTTGGAGAAACGATTGATTTGCCTCTATAGATCTCTTCAAAGATATAACCTATTTCTTCGATTGAAAATGGGATTGTAGTCGTTCCCGTTAGTTTGGATTCTCTGGATAATAAATCATTGTATAACCTTTTGTATAATTTGGTTCGGTTTCTTATGCAAAAATCAAGATGTAACAGAACTTTAGTGGTTTTTTTTGTCTTTTTTGTTGCTTTGGAATTATGAGTTTAGGACTTACTTGACTGGTAATGGATCGATTGGAAAACCAGATAATTGACTCAAAACATAAGCAGCCATAGCTTGACCAAACTAAACCCCCCCCACAAAAAAAGAAGAAAAACTTACATCAATTTTTTTGTTTTCCAAAATATAAGAAATATAATAGAAAGGAGTGGGAAAATTGTAAAGGAATTTAATTACCATGGCAGGAATGGGACCTAAGACAGGTAAGATTCTGACTCTGAAATTAGTTAATGATGATAACTCTTGAACGTTTCCTTTTTGAAATTCTTCTTCTGGTAAAGGTAATAAAGTGACTTTTTCATTTGGCTACCAAAAAAAACAAAAAACCAAAAAACCAAAAAAGAAAACCAAAACCAACACCAAAAGATTGGGTGAGTTTCAAGTTTTTTCAAAGTAAAAGACTTGAACCTTACTTTTTCAGTTGAATAAACCACCGGTATGCCATCCACAATCCCTTTCATTCTTCTACCCAAAAAAAAAACCAAAAAAAGAAAACCCAGCATCAAGTCAATCCACCTAAACTTAGAAAATTTTCACAACGAAAGAGATATATATATATAGATGATGGGAAAAAAATTCCTTACAATCTTCTACGAACTGATCTGGCTAATGGGTCTTCAAAAGTTAGCGAAATATCACTGATTTGGATTCTAGATGGATCTGATTTAGAAGCTGCACCAAGTGAAGAAATCACCTAAAAAAAAAGAAACCATCAAAAACCGAAAAAAAAGTTAAAGCAAAAAAAAGATATATAGTCATGAAGAATGATTGGATAACTTACTTTGATTTGATTAGTTTTACAAAACGTTAATAAGTCTAATTTAGTAGTGATATTATCAATACAATCTAAAACCCAATCCACTTCTTCTCCTTCTTCTGATGAATCATTCATCAAAAGTTCTTTTGCATTTTCTGAATTGAATTCTCTCATCTCGATCTCAATTTCAATCCAAGGAGAAATCCTCCTAAAAAACTCCCTACAAACTTCCACCTTAGGTTTTCCCACATCGTTTCGAGTAGCCACCGCATGTCTCTACCCAAAAAACCCCCCTCAAAAAAAATCTGATCAATCTTCCATTTTTTCTTGGTTTTTCTTCAGGGGAAAGAAAAAGACTTACATTAAGTGAAGAAAGTGAAACCAAATCAAAATCAATCAATTTAATCCTCCTCACACCAGATCTAATCAAACTTAAAGAAACATGTGATCCGACTCCTCCTAAACCAATGACCACCACATAACTTTTTCTAATCTGTTGATTTCCAAGTTCTCCAAAAAAACTTTCATGTCGAATTAATTGTTCTTTAATCAAATTCTCTCCTTCTTCTTCTTTTTCTTTCTCAGAGCTTTTTCTTGTTTTTGATATGCTATTGGTACTTTTCTTGTTGATCGGTTTAAAATAATCTGAATACTTATAAATGATTAAACTCGTAATTAATCCAGACAAACTTCCAATCCCAATCACGTTCATCAATCCAATCCCATTCTTAACCATCTTGAAAAATTAAATTATTCCTTTCGATCAACTTCTTTTTTTTTCTGATTCTCTTTCTGTGTTTTCTTTATTCTCCTTGGTTCATCTCTTTCTTCTTCTTCTTTTACTTGTGGGTCGGTTTGTTGATCGTCTTGGTTTCTCCTAGATATCGAAAAATTCAAAATGTCGTGTTGTATGTACAAATGATCGGAATTCATTTTTCTACAAACTCAAAAGATTTCAAGCCATGAAACCTAATTCATTCTCAATTCCGAGCGATCGCATGGAGTAGTTTTCCTGGCTTATACCGGCGAGGAATTGCGGAGTCTATGTCTTAATAGCTCAGTTGGGAGAGCGTCAGACTGAAGTTTATCACCTTAAATCTGAAGGTCCAGTGTTCAAGCCACTGTTGGGACATATTTTTTGCCCAATCCCTGCCTGAATTCCTCCTAGACAGCTCGCAACAAATACAATGAAGAGATTGTTTGAAAATCCAGTAAAAAAAGACCAGGAATGATATTTTTCATACACGAGTTTTTTTATTTCATGATTGGTGTAATCTAAACCCAGATGAACCATTTAAGAAGTTGGTCCAAGAAAAGAAATGCAAAGTAGGATATCATCATTTTTATAGCGGAGATGTCAATCAAATCAAACAAACAAATTGAAAAGAAAAAAAAATAACCAAAAACCTCCCCTCACCCTCAAAAAAAAGGGAAAAGAAATTAGATAAAAATCAAATATATAATCATTCAGTAAACAAATGGTAAAAGTTTTGATGATGATAAGATAATTTAATTTAATCCATCATGAGTTTTCAAAAAAAAATGGAAATTTTTGAAAATATAAAAAGAAAAACACATTCAAAGTGACGAGAAGAACTGATAAGAGTATGTGTGAATTAATGAGTAAGACACCCCACGAGTTTTCCAAAAGTCATCAAACCGGTGGTTCACTTTTCAAAGGCTCACCCAACCCCACCGTTTGACCCAAACTCTTTCCACTACCACCCAACCCACCCAAACTTTCTTGCCCATCTTGTTTCAATGGCAGTAATGGTGATTGTTGTTGTTGTTGTTTTTGAGCAATTCTATTCTGAAGTTCTTGTTGCGCGAATTTCAGATCATCATCCGATAAGTTTTGAGCATCTGAATCTAAATCAAATTCATGATAAGCTTGAGAAGGATTGATGAGTTGAGATGATTGGGATTGATGTGAGATTGATGAAGGGCCTGGTTTGGTTGTGTTTATGATTCGGTTCTGATCGGATCTAAACTTGGAACCTATTCCTTCCAAAAAACCCCCCATCACCAAACCCCAAAATAATAAAATTAATAAAATTTTTGTAAAACTGGATGGTCTGAGATTAAGTAAACGAACCATGATTCGAATCACGTTGAAATCCACGAGAAAGGTTCGAAGAAGCTTGATGATACGATCCATTAGGTAAAGGCATCGAAGCAGCGGCCGTAGTCGAAGAAGGTTGAAGAAAGACTTCAGTCAATCCAGTTGTTCCATAGGTTTGATTAAGTTTAGATAAACAAATCATCCATGAGATCGGTTTGATAATCAACCCAACCAAGATCAAAACAAAAGGTAATGAAGAAATCGAGGATGACCAATTATAGATCCATATTAAATCTAATCCAAACGAGACCACTAACAAGATCGAATACTACACACCACCATTTCAGTTAGTTTTCTTTATCATTCTATTCTTTTTTTGAAAAAAAATCTCACTTGACGTAATCCATCTGAAGCACCAGGAAAATGATGAACTTCATTATCTAGATTATATAGACCATAAAGATGAATAGGTAAATTGTATGAAGGTGAAACTGATCCAGATGCTAAGATCGAAAGTCCAACTTGAACAAATAAAACTTGATGAAGCTTATGTAAAACAAAATCAAAACAATATCATATCAAACTTAGTCAATTTCTTTTTGGGCGAATTCAAAAACTGATCGAATGATTTCAAAGAAAATAAAACAAACGTTAAAGTTCATTGGGATTTCCATTTCTTTTCTAACGATGTTCCAGATTTTAATGCCAAATTCCTTTCGATCGGTTGTTTTTTCTATTCGAAATGGATTTGTTTTGTTCTATTCGAAGTTAAATGACAAAAGAGATGTTAAAACTTAAACAGGAAAGAAATCAAAGAAGTCACACTCTGACTCACCTGTGTACAGTAAAGAAATGGTGGTGAATCGGCCGAGTCTGTATTTCTTCTTCAACCGGAACCAGATCACAGACTCCAAAGAACCGGAACCAAAACAAAATCAAAAACACTTAAATTTTCAAGTTTGATAGCTAGATTCACATTGTGCTTGGGAAATTAGCAATGACATTTGACATTTGTCATCCATCATCCATACAATAGAGTGAAGGAATTTCTTTAACCCTTTAATGCAGCAAAACACTTAAACCAGAGTTCACATTTAAAGCTCCCAAACCTCTACCGATGTCCCAAACTGAAAACACCATCCCAAATCTCCAAAAAAAACCTAATACCCAAATATGTAACTTTCTACTTGTTTTTTTTTTATTTTCTTTGAGAAAACCAACCCATTTAAACTTTCACTAAACCCTCAATAAATTCCAAAAGAAAAAACCCAAAAAAGACCCAAAAAAAGCTTAATAAATTAAAACACATATCTACTTCAATTGTACACATCAATCCAAAGCTACAAAAAAAAAATTGAAAAAAGAAACACTTTCGAATATGTTATTGTTCAAGGTGAATTCAAATAATTTAAACTATCATAATAATACGACGTCCAGCGTTTGGTTTTTTTTTCGTTTTTCGTTTTTTGAATGGGATGGTAATCATACTTCTTAAGGGTTTTTATCTTGGTTTTAAAAAATCAATAAAGTTGAAAAAAAGAGAAAGAGAAAGATATGATTAAAAGACCAAAAAGCAACAAATAAACCAACCCCAAGGATCCAAAAGCAATCCATCCAACCAATTCCTTTCAAACCGCTTTCCCTCCCTGTTCTTCCAACTTTTCCGAAACCTCTGAATCCACCGAAACACGTTGACCATCGACCAGATCCGAACCCACAACTTTCTCAAGCTCATGCGGGGGATCAATCATAGAATGAATGCTAGGTGTTTCTTTTTCAATCACTGCTTGATCTAATCTCATCCTAGGTTGTCGATCTAATTCAGATTTCTTTTTATAAACCTTAATCGGAGCTCTAAGTCTTCTACGAGCGACCATAACCTATTCAAAAAAAAAAGCAAAAATCAGTCAAGGAAAAAGAAAAAAAAAAGTCATCTTGGGTGGGGGGGGAAAAGCACTTAACTGGAACAGATGATTTTTGTACAAGATAATGTGATACACTACCCATCAAGACTCCTTTAATCGAACTTAACCCACGACTACCAACGATCACCAAATTAGGTTTAATAAAATCAATACAATCTATTAACATATGTTTTGAATTCTTTGCATGAACTGCTTGACAAGTGACTTTAACATTCAATTTAGTTCGTTCGAGTAAAGCGGTTGCTAAAAATCGAAAAAAAAAACAATTTTCAATTTTCGATTTTTCGAAAGGGAAAGAGGAAAGGATGAATACCTTCTCGAACGATTTGAGTGGCTCTTTCTTGTCGGTCTTTTTGGTTACGGATCTTGGCCATTCGATCTGCAGCTGTTCCTGCACCTTCAGGATCGACTATCACACCCACCAAAAACACACCAGCTTCAGTACCGAAATCTGCAAACCTAAACGATCATCAAGCTCTTACATTTGGTTTCCGTTTCGATGATATTGATGATCAAACACTGAGCAGAAAGAATCACCCGCAAGATCAATGTTCTGTAACATGTAGATACAAATACCAAGATAATACACAAACCTCATCACCTTGTCTTAGGACCGTTCCAATGGTCCATTCGATCGCGTATTTAGATTCTTCACTCAAATCACACGCCACAAGATAAAACCTAGTACGTTCAGATCCGATTGAAGCTTCAGTCTGATTACCATGTTCAATAGTAACAGTACACCTATTCTTTTCATAACTCGGCCGCGAGACGTTAAGAGGCAAAGGTAGAAGATGAGTAGATTTTTTACGTCTCATTGTCGAGGATCTTGAGATTGTTGATGGTTTACGTGATTCGAGTTTAGATCGAGTATTAGAGATGTGTTGTTGACGACGACGATGATCAGTTGATGAAGCGAATGAGATCGGAGGAGGTGGAGGAATCGTAAGGTTAGGGGCTTGGTCTATGAATGGAATCGGTTGATCAGAGTGTTGTAAATAATCAGTTGGAGTCATGGAAGATGCATTGGCATTCGTGTTGGCCAAAATGGTTTGAAGATCTATAGACGTTCGTAATGTGTTCTCGTCATCTTCTTCATCTTCATCTTCTTCTTCTTCATTATCTGATGATGATGATGATCTACTTGATCGGTCTGATCCACTTGAATCTTCATCTGATTCTGATGCTTGATTAAACGCATTCTCAGGTACGACATCTGCCATACTTTCTCCATCTGATTCGTACGAATGGATTCTTTCAGAACTCGAAGTCTTGAATCGAAAGAGAGCTGGTCCAGGACTTGGTGATCGAGAAGACGAATTGGTTTGACGATGATGAGTAGTAGGTGTAAAGATCGATAAGAGACTACGACGTCTTAGGTTTTGAGTACTACTACTTCTTCCACGTCTAGAGGAACTTTGATTTGCTTGGTTTGAATCAGATCTTAAATCATTAACACTACGTCTACGAGCATTCGAATGAGGTGAAGTCGATTGAGATGGATGTTGATCCTGATCAGCTAAACTTGTTGTTCTAGAACGTCTTCCACGACTCGGAGATTTAAGTTTGAGTTGGATTTGTTTATCTGCTTGATCGCTTGGAGTTGAAGTTGAAGATTGAGAAAGAGAATCAGGAGGTAATAAGTTTGGATTGTTTGATTGTGGTTGAGGAGAAGAAGGTAATGATAAGTTTTGATCGGATGATGGTGAATGTTTTGAATCTTTTGACCAATTAAATGAAGTAAAAGTAAAGGATGGTACTCTTTTGTGAAATAAACCTTTCATTGTTTGAGTGCTTTTGGTTGTTTTGAAGGAACTGTCAATGGGAATTCGATTGAGTTGGTTTGGGATAAAGTTCAATTTGAATGGTGAAGTTGAGTTGAAGGTAAAACTCAATTTATCTTATGTACCTAGAGAATACTATCTCTCTGCAACAAAACTTCACTTGCATGTCTACTTCTAGCATGCATTCTTTAGTTTCACCACAAGCAACTCAAAACATTCCTTAGCGGATCATCTCAAACAACTTCCTGCCCTACCGAATTCCTTTCCTCAGAAGAAATCTTAATCACAATCACCCCTTTACAAAACAAATCTTCAGCACAATCAAATTGATTGGGAAAATTAATGACCATAGAAGCAAACTTTGAGAAAATATCTTTTATTTGTACATTCATCAAATCAAGTTTGTAAGTTTATGCAATCAAATCATCCGATTCCACTGGTCAACACCATCAAATTAAATCACCATCGAATTCATCCAGCATTAACTTCAACTTTCATGTAAGCTGATCATCCGATCTCGGTTTCTGTCTTTCTAAACCTTCATCCAAATCCAAGCTGATCTCCACCGAACGACCCCCATCACACCTATTCCAAAAACCCCAAACCCCATCAAAAAAGACTCAGAACAAAGACGTATAACTCAGAGTTGAATCACTCACATTTCAAAAAACCGACGTTGGATCTCACAATCCCATACGGGTGATTTAATACTTCCTAGTCTTCGATTCGGTTCACATTTGTATTGTTCGAGTGTGGCGATCTGACAAGGTGGGTTGGAAGACGTTTTTGGTGGTTTGGAAGTCATTCAGTTTGGTGTTGGTTAATGAACTGTCGGATCACATGGATGATGATGAAGGTTTGGGTTGAGGAAAGGGTCATCGCAGCAATTGACGGGATACGCAGCTGTTGCGCAGTAACTGCGGGACTTATGTCCGCAATAACAAGCCTATATGAGGTCAAACTGTATAGCCTTCGTGGCTCAGCTGGTTAGAGCGCCGGTCTCATACTTTCACGAGTGAACACATGATCCGTTAGGAAACATCCGGAGATCGCCAGTTCGATCCTGGCCGAGGGCATCCTTTTTGCATCAGATGGCTGGGTTGGCAATGTTCCTCGATGAACAATGTTTTTGAGCTGTGCGGAGTGAGGAATATGTTTGTTTAAGTGTGCAATGAGCTTCTCTGCGGAGATTCTTGACTTCTGCTAAGTAAGGTGTGATCAATCTTTGCCTTGTTTCTAATTTACAATTTGATGTCGTTGGAATACCAAACACGTATCGTCCATCATCATGCCCAAGATCAAAAATTCAAAATTTAATCTCCTATGAAGCTGAAGTTGAAGTTGATAAATTAACAAATCAAATTTGACTTTTTTGTTTTTTTCTTTCGAATTGATGGAATGTGATGAGTGGCAGAGTAAAACATTTTGAAAGTTTTCAATCTCACTTTTATTGAAGAGCCTTCCACTGCCAAAGATTCTGATGTCATTGTCATTGTCCATGTTGATACAAATATCAAGCTTCAGGATTGATTGAAGTGTCCAAGATACATGCAGACTGGTTTGGGAGTTGGCTCTATGAGTTGACTGAGGGGAATGGGAGAAGTCGAAGGGTCCCGCAGGCAAGAGGAGCAGTAAGAGTTGAGGCGGGAAGCGGACTGTCAACTCTCAAAAGATCGTCGCAAAGATTCAATCTGCGGATCATGGTTCTCAAACCTTTGTTATCTTTTTCCTATCTCTCTCGACAGTTCCGTTTGTCCCAGAAAATTATCGGAAAATCCAAAAATATATCTTCTCTATTTTTATTTTCCTCTATCAGTTTAAATCTCCGCTCGTACACTGTTAGTTCAGTCAAGTTCTTTGCTTCTACTTTCATATACACAGTACAGCGCTAGTCAATTTAAACTAGAAATTTTTCAATTCAATTACTTCTAAAAAAAATTCGCAATTGAAGTTATGCAAGATGAAATGGCTGCAATGGTCAACGATGCGACAGTCAATTTCAACGCATTGGAAACCCTCCTCATCGATTACGCTTGTCAAGGAGGTAGCGATAGCATCTCCATGTGGGATCTTCGAGACGCCTTCAGTGCTATCATACCGACAACCGATCCATACTTTATGTATAGGTTCTTGGTTTTCGCTCGTGCCACCATCGAAGTCGATGCGCGCGCACATCGCAAAATCTGGGAGACAGTGGATACTGTCCCAGAGAACCTTACCCCGGAGGTATTGGAAGCAGGAGAACCGATTGTTCTCACGGCAGGAAGCGCCGGCGACCAACTGGTCACACCAGAGGAAATCAAATTCCACCCTAAAGAAGCATTTATCGCAGCCCTCGCTGAAGACCCGTTTGCAGTTAACGAAGAACGGGATTATGGTGATGAAGAAATTCAACCGCCTGCTGAACCTCCGGCAATCGTGGAATCTCTGCCACGCGGGAAATCTCCCATTCGTCGCGAGGCTCGGTCTAGGAGCCCTCGCAGACAGTCACGGCGCTCACATAGCCCTCAAAACCGCAGACGCAGATCTAGAAGTCCACGACGTAGTCGGCGATCTAGGAGCCGTAATAGGTCTTCTCGACGGTCGAGAAGTCCTCGTCAGTCTCGCAGGGAAGACTCCCTATATAGACGTGACAGAGACCCCACCACATCTGGTGAAGGGCATCGAGTACATGAGTCTCAAAGAGATAACCAATCAGCCCAATTTCCAAGGTCCTTGTTGGAAAGAATTGATAACGGACCTTATCATCGACCAGCCCCTCTTAGAAATCAGAACCTCCCTAATCGTTCAATGGCAAGACATGCGCCGGTCAACAGTAGACCACTCCCATCGACCTCGAAAGGCAAGGAACGCGAAATTCCTGCCGATTCAGCTGACAACATTATTCAATCAGCGCTTCAAAAAATCTTGGCTACTACAACCGAAAAACCCCAGAAGCAGCTGGCCTTTCAGGCGGTTAGAGACGATTTACAAACTAGGAAATTCACGGTACTGGCCAGACAAATCAGCACCATCAAAAATGAATATAAGGAGGATATTAAAAGGTCCTGTTCACTATTCGAGGAATCTCAAAACAAACCTCCCAACTGGCCGAAATCGCAAATCAAGGACCTCTTGGAATACAACTATATCGACCTCGAGAAGTTGTACGTTGAGATCTACACCAAGCCATCTTCAACTCAAACAATCAAGATCAACTATGCACAAGACCTTGAGTTTGTCAAAAAAGTCAAAGGAGTGCCAGTGCGCGATAAGGTACACTGGCAACACCTCATGGATACCTTGTCACACGCGTATAAGGCAGCTTATCCGCCAGCAACAGAAGTGGTGGCGAATTATTTCGATTACATCAAAGGCCTGGTCAGCGACCCCACCATGGGCGTTCACTGGGAGGACGTGCGTAACTACGACACAGCCCTGCGCCTCCAATTCGCCCAGCAACCGTGGATCACCTTTGGTGACTGGACAAACGCGGAATTGGACAGCATCAAGAGTAGAATACTCTACAGCAAGGACAGCAAGCTGGGAGAAGGTCTCGACATCAGTGTCAAGACTCAAACAAACGCTGCTAAATCGTCGGCCTCAAAGGTCTCGACAGTCTCGGACAACATTTCAACAACGACGAAATCAAAATCAAAACCTCGCGCCAAAGTCCGTCCAAACTCGCGACTTGATTTTCCATACGAAGTCAAGAAATCGAAGCTTTGGGCTCTTATTGACCAGCCTTGTGGTCTTTGGAACGGCGGCATTTGCCCGCATACCGACAACAAATGCGTCCGAGCGCACCACATTTGCAACAAAGTGGGATGCGATGACGATCATAGAGGAGGCCAATTCCACAAATGATCCAAATTCCCGCAAGTTCCTTCGAAATTTGGAAGTCGACGAAAACATGACCTATCATTCTCCTTCAGTAACATACTCACTCACAGCGGATCCACTCCCAAGCCCTCCAACAGATCCGGACCCTTTAGCGGATTTCGCCATTAAAAGACATCCTCACATATTTAAAATAGTCTGTCCAATCAATGTAGATAGGATGGCAATCTGTTTACGATCCCATCCAAATCAGCCTTTCGTAGAATCCGTCTTACGAGGATTACGAGAAGGCTTTTGGCCAATGTCGTCTCAGCCTTCAGACGAAACAACGATTCACACCCACCATGTCAACGGAGCCGATGGCGAAGCCATCTTACAGAAAACGCGAGACAAAGATGTAGCTCTGGGAAGATTTTCTCCTGGATTTCATTCTCCGATCAAAGGAATGAAAGTCGCACCGTTATGCCTGTCAACTAGCAAAAGCTCGGGTAAAACACAAATGTGTACCAATATGAGCTTCGGACGGCCAGCTCCTAATGACCTGATCGATAGAAATCAAATTAAAATCAAACTAGATTACCTCTCATCTTTTCTCCCATCCCTCCTAATCAGACACAACCTCCATTGGAAATCCTTACTATGGAAGTCGGACGTGGATTCCGCCTTCAGGATATTGCCAAGTCATTTACGCTGGCAATTGCGCCAAATCATCAGAATAGGCAACATGTACCATGCCGATCGGTGTATTAATTTCGGCGGAGCCGGCTCACCAAAGATTTGGTGTGCTTTCTTCTCGCTAGTCCTATGGATAGCGCACTTTGAAATGAAGATCCCCGACTTGTTCGCCTATATGGACGATTCTTGGGGTTTGAATCACACGACAGAAATGGTGGTGTTCAAGGAACACACCATCCCCCTAAACCAAGCTAAATTTCTCTCTTTATTCGACTTCCTCAACATACCTTGGGCTTGGGAAAAACAGTTATGGGGATCAAAACTCGAGATTATCGGACACACCATCGATTGCGACGCAATGACCATCTCACTATCCAAAGACAAACGTTCAGCCCTGGTGGCAGAGCTAACGTCATTCGCAGATAGCCGCACCCAACCCTTAGTAGAGTGGCAACGTCTCACAGGTTGGGCGAACTGGGCGTTGAACGTCTTTCCACTTGGCAGGTGGTCTTTACAGTCCTCGTGGGACAAAATCGCCGGAAAAACCCTCCGTTATGCAGATGTACCTCTCAACAAAACGACCAGAGAAGACTTACGATGGCTCGCTAACGCTTTCGAGCAGTGGGATGGGAGGATGATCTTAAACTCCCTCCACTGGGACCTAGGTTCAGCGGATAAAACATATTTTTGCGACGCAAGTACAACTGGTATCGGCGTATGGGAGCCATTTGCAGGAAGAACCTGGAGTCTCAAACTGCCCCCGCCAGCTCGAGCGATATATTGGGCAGAGCTATTGGCGGTATTGACAGCCATCGACCTTTCAATCCCACACAAGCCACGAAGAGTACTGATCTTTTTAGACTCGGAGTCGGTATGCCATCTCTTTAACTCGCACAACGCAAACAACGCAATACGACCGCTCTTCAAACACGTGGTTACGGCATTGCTAGACAACTCCATTGACGTCAAAGTAAGGCACGTTTCAGGCGACAGGAACGTCATCGCAGACGCACTGTCGCGAGCGTCACTCAAAGGTGTCAAAAGACTGTTACCGCAATCGTCCTACATTAACCTCCCAGCCATCCCTCATCATTTGGACGGCGGAATAAAAAATTGATAAATTCAATCTTGCGATCAAATCCATACAAATCATTATCATAAAAACTTCTTTTTTCCTCTTTTTTTTCTTTTGTTTTTCCAACTTTCACTATGCCACCTAAAAATAAAAAGCAAAAAACCTTTTGTTCCTTAGAAGAATGCGAAACCCTCAATAAAATCGATGTCAGCAACCGACTTGAACCTTCGTCCAAAAAGAAATACCAATGTGGAGCGCGGAAATTCGCTCAATTTTGCGCCGATCACAACAGACCGCTTAACCCGAACATAGAAAACATATCACATTTCATCACCATTGATATCAAACCAAGCACCGTTAAAAAATACCTTACAGGCATCTCAGATGTCTATGCTCATCAGTTCCCACATCTCGTCGAAGCTCGAAACTCAGACCGTGTAAGAGCCACAATGCGAGGAGTAGAAAAAGAATTCTCGGTGGCAACAAAACAAGCACCCACATTCACTCTCGTCGACATGCATCTAGCTCAGGAGACCTTCAATTCGTCGTTCGACGACTTGCTTTTTCAAACCATCTTGAGTCTGGGGTTCTTCGGCCTACACCGGCTGGGAGAACTAGTAGTGCCAGATCAAATCTCGCTGCGCAACTCCCGGAAAATCATCAAACAATCAACTCTCTTAATATCAGTATGCGGCAAAGCGGCCACCTACATTCTACCTTACCACAAAGGCAATCCTCTATACAAAGGTAGTCCAGTAGTGATCATTCGAAGAGACAACAGCCAAATCTGTCCAGTCAAGGCTCTCCTAACCTATGTCATCAATCGGGACAAAAGATTTCCGTCTCATCTTAACCTTCTGGTACGAGTAAACGGAGCCTCTCCGAATCGTTCATGGTTCATGTCACGAATGCAATCAATTTTCCGGACAACTCGATCTGGACACTCTCTGCGAGCAGGTGGAGCCACAGCCTTATCCCAAGCAGGAATGCCGCTAGACTCTATTCAAGCGATCGGCCGGTGGTCCTCAGAGGCCTTTAAGCTCTACATACGATGTCACCCAGCGCTGAACATGCGTGTACGCGAACTTCACATGCCAACGATTGGCGAAACTCTGGGGGAGCAGTTAATCTTTCCAGGTGTTGCTCCCGTGAGTCATTCGGATCGTCAGATTCATTTATCGTCAAACTGTTCTGATCCAAATCCTTTCCACAGTCATTGTTGGAAGATTTTAGGTCACACGCATGTAGACACACGGTGCCCCCAGCCGTAATCAGCCCAAGTGAGCAGTTATCCCTACGGGATACCTTCACCGGGTGCTAACAAAATGTTCTTTTCTCAAAAATTACAGGTTCATCGGCCCTAATCATGCCAAGGTCACGAGATTGCACCAGTGATCCAATGCTGCCAGAACAGGTGAGCTCACAGTCTTCGACAGTGTTGCAAACGTTCTGACGAAAATGTCTCCAGGAGTGTTTTCATTGCGAACAACCAGCTCCGTTCCGGATACCCAGCAGCAGGGGGTCCAGTCTCTAGTAAGCCGAAGCCTAAAGGAAACTAGGCGCTACTAATTGCTGACCAGGATTTCATCCGTTGTTGCAGGATGCTCCTCTCATCCAGGGTTAATACCGGAAAGAGCCATCCAACCTATGCGACTTCGTCGCTCATCAAGATCTCTTAACATACCATCATCGGCTCTCATCATTACGAGGGCGGTTGTTCGGTCTTTCTGTCTTATTTCTCTTTAGTTGTTTCATGTTCATGGGGGAATAAATTCCGGGCCCAGGCCCGCTTCGGTAGACGTCACTGCACCTTGCGCAACCCGAGACAAACCCATTCCTTGGGAGTTGGCTCTATGAGTTGACTGAGGGGAATGGGAGAAGTCAAAGGGTCCCGCAGGCAAGAGGAGCAGTAAGAGTCGAGGCGGGAAGCGGACTGTCAACTCTCAAAAGATCGTCGCAAAGATTCAATCTGCGGATCATGGTTCTCAAACCTTTGTTATCTTTTTCCTATCTCTCTCGACAGTTCCGTTTGTCCCAGAAAATTATCGGAAAATCCAAAAATATATCTTCTCTATTTTTATTTTCCTCTATCAGTTTAAATCTCCGCTCGTACACTGTTAGTTCAGTCAAGTTCTTTGCTTCTACTTTCATATACACAGTACAGTGCTAGTCAATTTAAACTAGAAATTTTTCAATCACCCGCCCTCCTGCTCCCTTATAACAAAATCCGGAGAATCGGCTGGGTTGACCAACTTCGGAGCGCGAGCAGAGCAAGAGCGGCAGTCGTGTGAAAGTGTCCAAATGGTCAGATTTGAAACGGATTAAGTCAGATTTGAAATTTCTGCCTGTCACACGCCCCTATCCCAAATTTCATGACACACCATGCGGCGCAGGTCCATGCATTCTCCCCGCCCATTGAGATCCACGCCTTTTAGTGACCCCGGCTCTGCAAGACCAACGCCATGGCATTTGAGACCGGTGGCTTCAAACTTAACCTAAAAGAGAGCCTTTGCCTCAAATAACAATTACCCCAATCACATGAAGTGACATGATAATATAGACCTATGAATACTCAAATTATACTCCAAAGGAAGTATATTATACTTCCTAACTCCAAAGGAAGTATATACATACCCCACAGCAAAGGACTCCCCAACACGATGATAAGAGGAATAAGGAGGAATGATACATATATATCCTATAAAAGACAAACGAGCCACTACCATAGATATAACTTAGTATCACTGAGACCCTACCTACCACCGATAATCTGTTTATAACCTCACCGTTTACTCATTCTAACAATCAACCCTCATAACACCCACCCAGTTGGTGTTAAATCATCTTCTTTATAGCTGCTTTTTTTTTCTATTATACGTATCAGCCTATCAGGCGCCATGATCCTTGTCAAGGACCTCATGTCTAAACTCAGTGAATGTGTACCCCAAATACACAACACCTTAACTCTCAGCCAGTTAACCTCGTTTGGAGCTCTGTCTGGCGAGTTCATTCAACGTACTGATGGCTCGTATGGTACCTCTTCTATCGAAGCCCCCCTCGAATTCCTGACTAAAAGCTTGCAACCTGAACAACCACGCAACACATGGGCTGAGCTTTGGAACATCACTCATGACAGCATCTCCTCATGCGCTTACGATACCACACTGTTTCAAAAACATGGTATACCAGATTCCACTCGCCCAGAAGACGCCGCCATCATTCCTGAGCATACATTTAACCCACCCAATACCAGCTGCCTTCACTGCGATCCAGCCACCAGCAACGAAACCACGGTACTTAGGATCAGACCGCAAGTTTATGCCTATCTTTTTGACATTGGTGGGGTTGAGACTGTTCAATATTTCTCAGGATACTGTCGTAGTAAGTCTAACACGACTAACTAATGTTTCATCTCCTACTAAAACCCTTTTTATTTCTTTTGATTTTCAGATTGTAACACCTCATACTACCCGACTTACGTTCGAACTGACACTAGACGAGAATACTACAAACTCGATGAAGGACTGCCCAACTCGTACTACCAAGTAACCCAACATTACTTTATGAGCCACCGACTTGCCAATTACTTCAATCATATGCAGATGCTAGGGGTGTAAGTGACGGTACCCTACAGTGTTAGAATTAAATTTCTGATGTGATGGTTACCCACAGAGTTTCTATCAACAACCTCGTAATCACTTATAATCAGTCTCATTCAGCCGTCGACATCAAATACCCCAATGATTTCCATGACAATCGATTCCATCGTCAAATGACCGCCCATGTGTGTTCCTTAGGCCTGGATCTCCACCGGCTCATGAGATGCACTAACCTCAGAGGTTTGCGTTTGAAGAGTGACACTGGGGGAGTTGATGACGAACGTTTTAAGGAGGCCATGCAACAACACCTTGAATGGCTTAAGTATGAAGGTACCTATCACGCTAGTCACATATGCTCAGAATGTACTGAAGTTAAACCTATTCCAGGTACAAACCAGGGTACCAGTAAGCCATATTTCATATTCGTTTTGTTATTTTATTTCCTAACCAGTTGTCATTCTTGCATCTAAGTCATGCGCGCTTGTGTGACTGATGGCATCACCATAGGACACTGGTGTTGCAGTATCACTGAGTCTCAGTTGTTAGCGCTAGATCCGAATACGACAGCAAATGCTTGTGAATTACCCCTTGAGAGGACCAAAGACAGATATTTTCCTTTGCATACACGGCTATTGAAAGACATATGTCAAGCACAGCCATGTAATGCCCATGTCTCATCTTCTGAATCTAAGACTTGCGACGACCCCGATCACATCGCTGCGTACTTGGCCTTCAAAGAACGCAACAATTCTCTCTTTGGCTTGCGACGAAGGACCACCCGAGCAGGTGCACATCTTCCCATTGACCCTAGCGAGATGATGTCAGCTCACACTGGCGAGGTCCACCTTACCAAAAATGACCTGATGTACTCTTCTATTGACGAGCGCCACCACGAGGCTGCCCGCGACGGAGGTCAGAGTGTTACCGTCTCAAACAAACTCCTATCTCGTGTGCGAACACATAATGAGCAGTTGATGGTATCGGCATGCGGTATGATCCTGGCTCAAAAAACCTTCTTCAAGTCCGAGTCAGTCACAAAGGTGAAGGTGAGTCACGGTTTAATCAAATGTATCTTTGATCATATTGTAATAAGTGAAACATTTATGCCTTCACCAACAAACAGGAGTTTATATATGAAGTTTTCCCTGAAGAGATGCCGCAAATAATCTTTTACGACAACGCATGTGGACTGTACTCACATATCCGCACAAACGAAGAAGACACTTTCAGGTTTCGTCACACACTTCTACCTGTTGATGCTTTCCACATCAAATCCCACAAAGACTCTCATACCACCTGTCGCATCAACAACGACCCACAATTGTTTCCAGATTTGAAACGACCAGACGGCAACTGGAAATTCAATTCCTCTGCTGCGGAAATGGTCAACGCATGGTTTGGCCGATTTGACTCGATATGTCAAAACATGAATTCAATCAAGTACAATTTCTTCTTAGACGAGATGATAAGACTCCACAACAGTCGTCTTGAGGAGAAGATACGATTACGTCCCAAAGTGCAGTTCTGTGGCAACTTGGACTATACCACATGTGATCTGTAGTTTTCTTCATTAAATCACTCGTTCTGTTTGTATACTCAACCCTCCATCAAACTTTCATCGCTCCCCCTTCCAACCAAACCAACCACCTCAATCACAGTCATACTCTACTAGTGATTCAAGTTTAAATTTTTCAATTTCATTTGATGCTTGCTCAGGTACTATTGTAAATGATCATTCAATAGTTCCCGCTTGATTGACTTCAGATCTGTTCGATCACTATGATATTCTTGTAATAGCTCAATAGTTGATATGTTCCGATCACACTCAGCCTGTCTCTTAATTTTTCAGTCGTCCTAAGTAGTCTACAAGTGTTTTAAATGTTTCATTTTCATATGATGCTCACCTCCTATTGTAAATGATCATTAGTTTCTGATCAATTGGTCTCTGATCTGCTCGATCACTCTGATACACTTGTAATCGCTAAATAGTTGATTCTACTACTACTTTTGTGGGCAACTTTTGTGTTGTGATGTTCACTATTTCATTTCTTCCAATCCTCTGATCAATCACTCTCGTACTGATTCTTAACTTGCGGTTGTAACAACTGGGCAACTACAATATTTATATTGATGTTGATGATACAAATGAAAATTCAATCAACCTCACACTTTCCGCCACACTTTCAATATGGCCCCTCAACCTCAAATCCATAAAGGTGAGATGACCGAACATAACAATTTTAGCAAAGAAATTGATCACAAAGATTCGTAGCCAAACAAATTATCAAACTCTATCAAATCAGACTCTCGTAAACAGCAAGTAGATAGTAGCAAGTAAATCGATCACAAAATAAGCGGAAATCATAACTGAAAAAAAAGTTCAACATCTATCGAGTCATCTGATTGTATAATATAGGAACATGACCACATTGAGTACCGTACTACTCCCAGCTACTACCAGAGCCTCTCGTAAACTTGGTCAGATCAACCATGTCGCAGATATAGTTGCAATCATGTTGAGACTCGAATTGAATGAATGCCAGCTCAACCTGTTCGTCCGTGTCGACTCCTGGTAAGGAGGTGTGGGAATACCTGACGGACATATTATAGCTGAGCTAATGTGCTGTTCAAAGTTACAAGCTTAGTAAAACTCACCCTCGAGCAAAACAAACCACATTAGTCATCTGGCCGCCTATGTCACAATTGAGCTGAGTAATCAAAGATTGCTTTCCACTGTGTTGGTAGGTATGGTGGATAAACGCGTGGATGAGGTTCTCCCAAGGGTCTTCCTCCGACTGATCTTGAGTGAATTTGTATTCATTCACGTATTCGTGGTTTTTGGGATGATTGGCTTCCTCACATATAAGCCATTCACAACTGTTGTTTTGGCCAATAGTCTGAAGCAAGCAGGCCATTGGGACCTGATTAATAGAACGGAGTCAGCAAACATGAAAATATGAATGACAAGGTTTTCTCACCTGAAGTCCTAGGCTTTGTGCATGCAACGCACGATCCTGTTTGATTTGAAGGCCGTATCCAGGTTTGTTGACTTTTTGAAGCCAGTAATCTTGCAGAGTAGTTTGAAAATGATGCAACATATGACAGACATATAGGTTTGAGTGGCCACGCTCGAGTGCATGTTCACGAGCAAGACTACCTGAGGTAAGCCAATGATGATGATATTTTGCTACCATCTCATTATGAATTTTGGTACTTTCGATATCCACAGCCTTGACACTCCAATCACTAGAGTCACGAGCAACTTGATGAATTAAGGGACTACAACTGTATAAAGCAATAGATTTCTTGTATTTATTGTCGGTGTTGAGGGCAACTGGATCATAGGTCAAGTTGCTGTTATCATAAGGGATTGGCGAAAAGCGATAGAGGATAGCGGCGCTTTTAGCCATAAGGTCACTGCGTAGCATATCGAAAGGGACTTCATGTTTGTTATTGGTGATGGATGCTACTGATGATTTGATAACTACCACATCGCTAGGTGAAACCGAATCCGGTAGAGAGGCATCGGTGGAAGGAACTTCGTCAAGATTTAATGGTGTCAGTCCCAGATCGCTCGAGGGAGAAGTGGGCTTGTTAGAAGTGGAACGAGTAGTAGGCATAATGATTTAGAAAGAGCTAAGGAATACGAAGGATGTGTTTTACTTGGAAGAAGCGTTCAAGATGTTTAGGAAGATGTTTAGAAACCAAGGGAGTTATAAAAGTAAAATATAACTAGCAAATTGTTTTGCAACAAGGTCAAATCATTCGTCATCTTTGATAGTTTGGCTAGTGTAGTGTTCCCATATTTTGTAGTTCCACTCGGGTGTCTCTTACAAATTATAAGTCATATTGCAAGATCATCGGTACATCAATTATATGTACAAATTCAAAATGATAGGAGATAGATACTTAGATTAGAGAATAACGGTTGACACATCATTGAGCATAGGCGATAATTGATTAATGAAAGATAAAATGGTTATTCACGAATTGAAAAGACATACAATTAAAGTTAAAGGATAAATATAAATGAAACATTACATTAGATACGGAGCAATGATTAAGGGTGATCAAATTAGATAAAGAAATGCAATCAAGATAAAATCAAGCTTGGAATGAATTACATTCGCACTCGCTTCTTGGGTGCTGCCTCTTCTTGCCCCTTGCTTGCCCTCCAAGCCTTATCAAAATGCCTTTTACCCTCTTGAATTGAACTCTGACCGCGTTCACGTACATAATCTTGTAAGACCGTAATATCGATTTTCTCAAGCCAACGGCGGTACGTTGAGACGGTGGAAGCATTAAATTTGTATGTGTCGCTGAAAATTCGCGTGAAAGCTTCCTTGTCAGGGATCTTGAGGGGAATGGTGGCTGCTTCGTAGAATTCCACCAATTTGCCCATTGTCACGCCTGATGGCCATACAATATGTTTTGGCGTTTTGAGGACTCGGCCCGTAGCTGGAGCTCTCAATTCTTGCGTAGCTGGTGGAGTTCTGACTTCATCGTCACACGGGCTGGTTTCACGAGCTCGTTTTGAACTCTTTGGTTGGGGTGTGGACTGATTATTGTTACACAAATTACCTCCATGTGTAACTGAAGATGCGCACGGAGTACCTTCGTCATCTGTTGTGTCCAGGTGAATCACGTGACGTGAAGACTGAGAATCGTTTCGAGTAGGTGTAGAGAGATATGGTAGGATGTTGAACTTTTCGATCTTCTTGTTAGTAGAGGATGGAAGGTGGTCTTGGATTCCAGGACAGTGATCGGGGTCGAGACCGGGAAAAACCACCAAGACTTTGCGGCAATTTTTGGGATAGGTCTCCATTGTGCTTATTGGACTTTCGACCTATTTGGGTGGTAAAAAATTCAACGTATGTTAGCACATGATGTTTGTTTAATTGATTGATGTGTTACACACGTACCCATCCTTTTATTTCATAGTTCCAGACCAACAGATCGGAACGAGGAGGCAGCTCGCTCTCAACAAACTTTCTGAGGCCTTCACATTGGTTCAGTGAGAACGTAGGCCAATTTGGGGCAACAACACGCCACGTTCGAGTTATTTGATTTGGCTACATGATATGAAGGTTAATTTTACGTCTTTTGACCATTCTGATGATGACATTGAAAAATGTGACTCACGTTGCGGCCAGGCCATACAATAATGGTCACCGTCTTGTCAGACAACTTCATATCTGTCTGTTTAGAACGCTCGGCGACCTGATCTCGTATGCAAAGACTTTGTACTTGAAGCATGTTAGGCGAAGACAAACGCCGAATAGGAACACGTCCAGCTTGGGTCGGACCTGCTTCTACTGCTTCCGCCGTGCTCTTCTTCTTCTTCTTAGGTTTGTTTTTGCTCTTCATTTGGGCCGTGTGAATGGAGCAACCTTGACATTCCGTGTACAGCTGCTTGCAGCACTATGGTAAAAGGTCAGTTCATGTGATTGGAAATGGATATAATGACCACAAAAATAGTAACTTACCTCAAAGCAGGAATTATTGGGACATCCAGCATTCCGGCGATGTTGATGGCCTTTAGCCTTTTGGCCTAAACGCCCAAAACACTCAGTAGGATCTGTAGGAGCCGCGGTGAAATGACTAGGAGTCAATTGCAAAGGTGGAGCGGCGGAACCGGCGGGTGTTTGGCTGACAGGTGTTGGTGGAATGTGAGAGTCGTTGAGGATCCTGTTGAGGGACATGTCCACGGTGATGGATGTGTTGTGCCTCAGCAATGACGCTTCAAAACGTGTAGCTGTATAGGTGCGCAAATGACTTCGATCGTACGGACACTTAAAATATATGGTGTATTAGCTTGTTGATTAAGGGTACTCAAAGTAAGTATGTACGTGTACATACTTTTTTAAGTGCAGGTGCTGTGGTGTGTAGTAGATTGTTGAGTGGCGACGGCGATTCTGGCTCCGGCACCTCTCGGAAGAGCAAGCCAATCCCGTTTGCGTTTGCAAACGTTGGTTCTGATTGGGGTATGGAAGGGGCCGAGATGGTTGGATGGGGTCAATGATATACATAAACGGGAAAATTATTCAAGTTGAATATCAGCGAGAAAAACAAAGAGATATTGAAAGTCTTTCAATAGAGGAGTATACTTACATGTTACTTCCAGGTGCCCGCTTGCCCTCATGCCACTACCGTACCGTGCGCCGATGAAGATGTAAGGTCAATGAGTGAGATATTGTCCTTGGACATGGACACTATGTGACAGGATGGAATTGGAGTTATGTGGGAAGTTTATGGACGAAAGAGGTTATTGGAATATACAGGCCTGCGAGCTTGCTCGGACTCTGCTCTTGCTCTGCTCGCGCTCCGAATTTGGTCAACCCTTCAGTTACTCCCACAAAATGTAGAAATATTTGACCTCCCACATGTTTGGTCTTTCTGTCTTATTTCTCTTTAGTTGTTTCATGTTCATGGGGGAATAAATTCCGGGCCCAGGCCCGCTTCGGTAGACGTCACTGCACCTTGCGCAACCCGAGACAAACCCATTCCCTCTAGTTTATCAAGTCACTTGTGCTGGGTTCTTGTTTAGATCTTTGATCCGAGTATTCTTCTAGTTTGAGCATCAAAACGTACCTCTGAAGTCGATTATAATATCAGGAATGCTCTGCTCACACTCTTCAGATGTTTTGGATTGCACCAAAACAAGTCCTGGTGCATGAACATCAACATTAAACAACTCAAGATCACCTTTTACAATTGATGCTTCATCCGAGGTAAAGCTTTGATGTCTCTCGACACTTTTCACTTTGAGTTCGGCCACAAAGCTCCCATACATTGTTTCTCTCAGTATCCTTGTTTTGTTGTTGGATGATGTCACGCGCTTGATCTCTCGATAGGAGAGAGATACTGATATGCACATGAACATCAATCATCATGATCCAAGCTCCTTAAAAGCCTGATTTGTAGCTATGTCATCACTACATACATAAGGCGGTTTGCTTTCCTATGGAAGTGAGACATGAATGCAGATATGAATTGAGAAAAAGTTTCTAGTAGTTGACAAATGAGTGCTTTTGTTTTGCTTAAAGAGTGCAAGATTTGGTCTTTGGTCGCCTTTAGCGCCTACGATACATACCTGATCAACTTTGAAGGAGGCTTGATCCTGCTTGATCTATTCTTAAACTCCGCACTGAGTCTGATCAGACATCAAATAAAGATGTGTCATGCATTTGTGTGTAAATTTTGTTTTAAAAGTTTAGGTTATGTACAGTTACTTTCTTTAAACCGATAAGCCATAAAGTCAACAATCCCGATCAGTTTAAAAATCAGAAAACTGTCGATCGATCGTTCCTTCACCCTTTCATCATCATCAACTCATTCCATTTCCAAACCACCACTTCATTTCATCTCACTTCATATCTCGTTTGTCTACCTTTTTGTTAGTTCTCAAATCCTAATTCATAATCAAACAAGATGGTTTACAAAGTCTGTTTCAGATCTCTTTTCTTGATTCTCTCACATCACTTACTGACCTCATCTCTGTTGACCTTTCCGTTTCTTTCTTCTAGGTTGCAGATGTAAGTACTCTCGAGTCGATTCAACCCTCTTTGAACTTCTTATTAGATAGATACCTTAGTCTTATCTTTTCGTCTCTTTCTTAGATCTCTTTGGCTGCATGGGGTCGAAAGGAAATCGAGTTGGCTGAGAATGAGATGCCCGGTTAGTCTTTTCTACTGCTTCTCCTTCAACAATCTAGCTCGTAAACTGAACGATATTTCTCGGCTCAGGTCTTATGTACCTTCGTCAGAAGCACGGCGCCGCTCAGCCTCTCAAGGGTGCCCGTATTGCTGGTTGTTTACACATGACCATTCAGACCGCTGTTTTGATGTAAGCAAATCCCCCCAAAGAGACATCTTTTCATTCTCACAAGTTGACGTTGTGTTTGGTCACGTCACAGTGAGACTCTTACCGCACTTGGTGCCCAAGTCTCATGGTCATCATGTAACATCTTCTCTACCCAAGATCAAGCTGCTGCTGCCATTGCTGCTACCGGCGTACCCGTCTTTGCCTGGAAAGGCGAGACCGAAGAGGAATACCTCTGGTGTATCGAACAAAGCTTAACCGCTTTCCCCGATGGTAAACCACTCAACATGATCCTCGATGATGGTGGTGACCTTACTTCCCTCGTTCACGAGAAGTTCCCTCAATACCTAGCCGGTCAGTCACATGTAGATTTTCATCTTTTATGATCTAAACCCATCGTACTGACCATCTGCGTTCTTGACTACTCTAGATATCGGTGGTGTCTCCGAGGAAACCACCACTGGTGTTCACCATCTCTACAAGCTCCACAAGCAATCCAAATTGAAAGTGCCAGCTATCAACGTCAATGACTCAGTCACCAAGTCTAAATTCGACAACTACTATGGATGCCGAGAGTCCCTCGTGGATGGTATCAAACGAGCCACCGATGTCATGCTTGCTGGTAAAGTTGCCGTCGTCGCTGGTTTTGGAGATGTCGGAAAGGGTTGCGCTGAGAGTTTGGCCAGCTACGGTGCCCGAGTCGTCGTCACCGAAATCGACCCGATCAACGCTCTTCAAGCCGCCATGGCTGGTTATGAAGTGACCACCATGGAAGAGGTCGCCAGCCGTGCCAACATCTTCGTCACCACCACCGGATGTCGAGATATCATCGTCGGTAAGCACTTTGAAGCCATGCCCGAAGATGCTATCGTTTGCAAGTAAGTCGTCCTTGTAATCTATGCTGCGTTTGTTTCACCGGTGCTAACTGATTGTGCCTCGCAAACAGCATCGGACACTTTGACATCGAAGTCGATGTCGCATGGTTAAAGCAGACTGCCAAGTCGGTCAGCAACATCAAACCTCAAGTTGATCGATACACTATGCCCTCCGGCCGACACATCATCCTCCTTGCTGAGGGTCGATTGGTCAATTTGGGATGCGCTCACGGTCACCCTTCATTTGTCATGTCCTGCTCCTTCGCCAACCAAACTCTTGCCCAGATCGCATTATGGCAAGACAAGGACAATAGCCAATACCCTGTCGGAGTTCACATGCTACCAAAGGCTCTGGATGAGGAAGTAGCCCGTGCTCACTTGGCTTCGTTGAACGTTAAACTTTCAACGATGTCCACGGCCCAAGCTGAATACTTGGGTCTTAGCGTTGATGGACCTTACAAGGTCGATCACTACCGATACGTGAGTTTGAGACTATATTTCAAATAGTATATACCCCACACATTGCTGAGCTTTTTCGTTTCTGTCATCATCTTCACAGTGATCATCTGGCTCCCCCATCCGGATTAGTAATCCCATTTTGTGCATCATGTATTGTTACGATTCGTAAAATAAAAGACGACGATGTTGGCTTAGCTGCATGACATCGCGGCGAACACGTGGTTCAACCCACTAATGTTTGGATTTAAGTGTAACGACGGTTCTTATCGCATCATTTGACATCAATTAAAAATATACCTTGTGTTGATTTGTGCACTCATCAGTGATCGTGCGGTGCATCTATTATCTTGGTGTCAGTGACTTGCAATGTGAGAATGTCGGCTGAGTGGCGTAGGATGTATTTCTTAATCCGCTCGTGACGGACGAAGCGACTTGCCACTTGTCAGAAAGTTTGACCCTCTTTTTACATCGTCGGGTTCGCCGCAAATTACCCAGCTTGCCATATCGAAGTGCACAGTAGCATGCGTACTAGATTTGCCACCATCCTTGAAAAGCATGCAGTTTTATACCTTGGCTCTCCCATGATTTTTGCCTGGAATGGTGAGAGTTTTGTCTTTTCAGGTTTATCAATAGGCAAGATGTTGACACCTTACATCATGGATGGGTCTTACATTTTTTCAACTACCTCAATGTACATTAACCCTTCGAAGGATGAGGGACAGGTGAGGAGTATCTGCCAATTGATGGAGAAAAGCAATCCTGCGCTTCGGAGTAGAACAGGTATGTACGGAGCTTTTTGAAAAACCCTGACGGAATTTGACTTGGCGAAAGGCTACCGGAATGAATTCTGCCCACCCTCTGCTCGGAGCGAGACGGCGAAAGGATACGGAAGGAATTTGTCTACCCTTTGGCCGGAGCGAGACCTGATCATGTGAGGAGACAAAGTTACATAATATCCCTCATCATAGTGAATCTTGACGTCATCGAGTTTTGACTTCATCGAGAGAGAGAAGACTGGGTTTGATGTGCTGATGAAACATTTCGGAATTTAGAACAGGATTTTGTGAAAAGTCTTGGAACTGAGTGTTAAGTGATCAAGAAAGATACAAAGACTCGGAGTATGGTGTAAGTGAAATTGACGTAAACTCATTAGACAGAATTAGAGGTTAGATTATGCTTTAAACAAAGGAAAACATAATTATAAGAGAGGTTAACTTACTGTCTTCTTTTCGCAGATGAGGAAAAGAAGACGGATAAAGGATAGATATGTAGGTTGGTTGGGATAAGTTGGTTTACAAAGTTATTCTAGTGACGTGATTGGAAATGAATGTATCGATTGAACCTCAACACACTCACACATTCAACACATGATTGAGCGTAAGGTGAACTTCACAGCGTGATGAGATATACGTATTCGATTTCTACGTTTTGAGTCTTCATCCATCCGGTTACTCTTTGCGGCGCGCAGCGTTGGAAGTAGCCTGATATGTATGTACTACAGAAAAGTTTTACTTGGCGTATAAATGCTAGGATGAGATCTCACAGCCTCGTAGGTAGGGGAAGAAGGCTATAAGGCTATAAAAGATATCCATCTGATCCCGATTCCTAGTTTGTAGATGCAAAGCTCATTCAAATACTACACTTGGACGGAAACTTCATTTTTTTTACAGTACATATATGATTCCTAAAGCTCTTTCTCGCTGCTTGACTAGGCTTGAGCTTCTGGCCACATTTGTGTGCTTGCTCCGTTTGACGCAAGATGCGCATGGAAGAGGTATACCTAAAAATCAACGTGGAATTTGGAATACAGTAGCTGAGAAGCAAGTCGGGACAAGCAGTGAATTTGTCAAAAGATCATTACTAAAAGAATGCTACCGGGGCATTACACCTGTTGAGGAATCAAGAACGGAAGAAAATGCTCTACTGGTATCCGATATCAAGCCGCTGGCGCACAAACCCAACATTGAGATTTCAAAGAACACTTTGAACACAGAAAATGTGAAAGGTACACCAGACACCAAAGATGGCAGGTTGAGACAAAAGTCACCAGAAGGCAAGTATCACATTTTGAATGAATGATGTGTATCTTTGAATCTTATGTAGTGGTGTGGTTGATTGTGTATGTAGGCGTAAATGAGAATGGAAGATTCAACAGAAAGTTGTTGAGTTGGTTAGCATGTGGAGCCGATTCTTGTAAATACAACTTGGAGGATTTTGACAAACCATTTATGGCTCGAGATAGATTTATGAGTAGGATTAAAAAACATCGAAATAAGAAACAGGTGATCAAACCAACATATGCGCATCAGTTAGGGGCTGTTGAGAAAGATTTCTCGGTAAACTCTAACGTGGATAAGGAGTACTTTCAGCGACACGACAGGATTTTCTCCTCTAAAGGAACATCCCCGTCAAGTAGATCAACCACAAGTGAAGAAGAAAATGATGATGAAACTTTCAGCTTTCACCCTGACGGTGGAAGATCACTCCGGCTCGAAGAACAAAGATCACCTTCTCCATTCCTAACGCACGTAGGTGCCATATGAGAGTATCTTCTGCAATCAATCTAGTGTTTCTTTCAGAGAAGCTTCAAATCTCATATCGGCAATGAGGAAGGCTTTCTCTTTCACCTTAGTCCAGTGGTACAAATCATACTTTTTCCTCAACAACTTCAATAAATGCATTCAGAGCTCCTGTATCGTTTAAAACATTAGGAGTGTTCAAAGCTGAAAACTTGACATTTTGAAAGAGATTTTGAAGCGAGAATTTTGAACTGTGATTTTTGTACAGATGAACATTGATTCTTGTACAGATATGATCAGAAGGGAGTATCACTGAGTATGGATGTGCCTCCCTATCATTTTGAAGTGGAGCACACTCCAGAGCTCGAGATACATCCATACATACCTGTACCAGAATCACAGTTCTTCTGTACGAGAATCACGGTTCAAAGATTTTCGCTTCAAAATCTCTTTCAAAATATGAAGTTTTCATGTTTGAACACTCCTATTCATCATAGAGTCTGTTTACACGTGTGTCGAAATGGTTATGACGTCACTGTTAAGATTTCATTATTTAAGATTCAATACGCTCTTTACCGTTGTTCTGTTTTACATCTATCGAACTCAAACAGTTGTAATCCTCTCTTTACCATCATATTATTCTCAATATTTATAGCTCCGAATAAAATCTTTTTTGAACATTGTTTTGTAGACTCTTTGGAAAAATGTGTCTAATTTTTCTCTTGGATTTGTATGATTGCAAGATGACTCTTTTCCAGAGTGTCAAAGGATAGCGTAATATTCTTTGAGTGTGAGCCCCTGTGCCGGCGACGTCATGTTCACGTTACATATGTGCATCTGTGCAACCTTATAGGCTCTCGATTTCAACACTGCGGCTACTGTCCTGCTAGATAAGATGGAAAATATAAGTTCGTATCGGAGTTGGATACCAGAAGTACAGAGATATGAAGTTGTAAGGAAGAGGTTATGTAAGCAAACTTCTCATAAGTCCCTAAGGTTGGAGCTAACCACCAACTCCACCATGGTTATGTAAGCCTAAGGAAAAGGTACGTCTCAAGCTTTTCGAAACTGATCACTTGGCTAAAGGCATCGGCGACGGAAAGAATTGACGAATCCGCAGGGCCGAGCAAGACCAAACACCTTCAAATCAAACTTCGTCCCCTCCTCTTGCTTTCACCGAGTCTCAGCGTCGCCGCTGTACCGCTCAAGACCGGGTTTCGTATACGTACTCATGAGTCACTTCGGAATTCGGAACATGATTTAACTCAAGTCATGAAAGAGCGGGTGAAATCAGGCGACTCTCACAAGTAGGGTGATGTGATCGAGCATCAGTTAAGATGCCGTAAGATGCTCAACTCTGGTACTGGACTCTGGAGGGTTGTCTCCGAATCAGATCGGATTTACGTACGCACTCCATATCTATGCTTCGAGGTTTGTTCCATGGGGTGACTCTTGCCGGAGTGCCGCCTTAGAGTCTGCGTGATACCGTACCACAGATCACTTTTACTTGACGTAAGAGCTGTCTGGGACGCCACACGTAGAAGAAACCAGCTATATAATAAGTTGAAGTAAGTGTTTGATTCGGATGTGATTCCCGGCAGAGACGACAGCAAAGCTCATCTCCAATCTTGAACCAAAATTAGTCTTTGTAAAGATCCAGTGCTAGTATGATACCTGAATCAAGATCTCTGTCACGCTGCTTCACTAGGCTTGGAGTCATAGTCGCATGTGTATGCTTGATTTTTTTGACACAAGAAGCCCATGGAAAACCTATACCGAACAATCAATGTGGACTTTGGCATAGAGTAGCTGAGGAGAAGATCGGAACTCGGCGTGACTTTGTCAAAAGATCACTGGTACAATCATGTTACCGGGGCAGTACGCGCTTTAAAAAACCAGAAATGGAACAAGGGAATTTTTTGGTACACGATTACAAGCCGTTCGCCCACGATTCCGAATCCAACATGGACCCTCCAAAGAAACCCTTGAATATACATCTTTTCGAAACCTCAGCAGACACAAAATCGTCCCCGCTATGGCTTATGAAACCAAAAGGTGAGTAGAAGAGTCTGAATCCATTCTATGTGCCTCTAGATCATATGTGGCGGAATTCTAATAGACAGTTATTTGCCAATCGTGTGTATATAGGCTCACCCCTTCATAAAACTCTAATCAAACAGTTGTTGAGGAAGTTGGCGTGGGGAGCCGATTCAAAAAGTTACAAGTTGAAGGAATTTGATACATCAAGTATGACTAGAGACAACATTCTCACTGATACCAAACATCAAAACAAGGATGAAAATGCCAAACTCGCAATCGAGCAGAAGCCAGTGATTGTTGATGGAAAACTATTCATAAATTTTGACTTCTCTGACGCGAATAGAGAGCTCATCGATGGGCTCATCAGCCCTCCCCCTTCGGAAAGATCATCTCCGAACAGGTCACCTATAAGCGATGATGGACCTTTCAGCTTTTACTCGGACGATGGCGAATTAATACGGGGACGGGGCATAAAAACACCTGATCGATTCCCCAGGCGAGCAGATGTACATGAGTATATGAAAGGAAGATGGCATGTGGAGTGGTGAAGACTAGGAGGTCGTAGAGTGGAGAACATATTGTTCTGTTGCATAATGTTTGTTCTGTGAAGTCCTCTCTTTTCATTTCTCGTTTATTGTCAGTTTTATCATTTATTCTCATTAATTTTATTTTCATTCTATGAAACATCTCATCGTAATATTCTGAAATCCTTATAACACCTAAATAGATCACCACGACAAGAATATTGTTGATAGTTATTAATTCCTGGCAACCTAGCTAATCTATGACGTAATTTAGTGTGATAGGGTTAAATAGAAAATCATAAAATTATATAGTGATATTTCCTCATTTCTAGACATAGTAAGAATCTCCTTAAACATGAATTAGTTTCTTTCACCAAGTACATATATGTGTTGATTGTGTTGTAGGTATGAATGATTCCTTTCCTATATCTTCAATTTCTCTTGAAATATTCTTGTCTATTTACTAATTTCTGGTTTTAGTTATTTGAGCCTATTTGTGTTTTTTTGCTGCAATAAAGACTTTGAAGATCTCAATTTGTTTCACATATGTACCACAGCGAGTCGCAAATTCAAATAGATTCCTTTGAGTTGAGAGCCCTTTTTAAATTATACTTGAGATGACTCCATCATGGTTTCTTGAAGACAATTTAAACAAAAGGCAACAAAAATCCATGTATCCCAAGTTCCATGAGTGAAGAGTATGTGGCCATATTGAAGCCCATATCCCATTCAAAACAATTGGTTGATCAAATTCATAGTACCATTTCCCACATCAAGGATACATTGTAGAATCTTTTGAGATATACTTCATGTGTTGCTTGTCAAAGATAATTATGGTGCTAAGTCTTGGGTTCTGGAGTGACAGAGAAGATGACACAGTTGTGAATGAATAAATTCCTGAGCAACAAGAGAAATAAAGAGAATAAATTCTAACCCAAAGCAACAGAACAAAAATACAAAGGAAAGGTGGGGAAAGACACCTTTCCTTTTGCTGCTCCAGTCAGGTAATATAGTAATATGACAGATGAAATAACACATTCTGTACATGTTGTTGAGTACACATCTATATCACAATTTTCACACAGCACATGGCATGTGATAGTCATGCAGGACTTGCAGTAACAACTAGAGACAAACAAGGTATCCCAACACTAATTGGTAAGGTGAATGTCAGTTAGGGTGTTTTGCTTAGTTTAACACAAGTCTGATTCTTACAGGGAGCTTTTGGACTTCTGGAATGGTTCTGGAATGGTGCCATTGTGTGAGGGGTATTCAAATCCTAACCCTTCACCCAAGCTTGCAATGACCAAGTGTCTTGCAGATGAAAACAGACGTAAGGTATACTATGTGAGAAGTTCTGGTAGTGGTTAGTTGGAATCCCTCAAGGGTAGAAGTGGGTTGTGTAAGAGGGATGATTTCAGATGGATGATTTCTCTGTTTTGTATTCTGATTGTTTCTGTTGTCAAAAAACTCATTTCATTATTTTTGATCTTAAACATGTCCATCTACCACTGGTGCCATCACACACATATACATTTGTTCAGCTAAGGGTTCAAGTTAAAGGTTTTAACATATTTGAATACTACAGTCAAACCTCTGAGATCCAGTGCGCTTGGTGGACACCTTTTGTACCAGATATCAGAGATTATTGGATTCCAGAGTCAAAGTCCCTGCTGCAAACCCAACTTTGCAGACCAAAATTTGACCGTATATCAGAGGATACTAGATTTTGGAGGACCAAAGTGCAGAGGTTTGACTGTACAACAACATTTCTTCTGTGGTAAGTTATGTGTAAATATTATAAATTGGGGGGGCTTGATTCAAGAACTTTTGATGCTTTTGCTGTAAAGAGGTTTTGCTGCTTTCATGATATTGGCATAAATTGTATGAAATCAGGATGACTCCAAGGGCGTGTTCACTTCAGAAATTTCTGGTCAGAAATTGCATTCTGCAAAATTATGGTTGGTTTGGTAGAGTATTAGGGGGTTTCAAGTTGCATTTTTTACAGTATTTTTACAGTGCAACAACTTGTCCGTTAAATTTGCTGTAAATGTAAAAATTTGGGGCACCTTTTCAGGTGTCCTGAATGCTGTTGACCGTATATTTGCAGGAGAAAAGACACCATAAAATTATACAAAATTGTCTGTTTTGTAAAAGTTTTATGCAAAAATATCTCAAGTTGAAACCCCCTATTGTTCATATTTGCAATTTGAATTTTACAGACGCAATTCCATTCTCTAAGCTCTTTATATATTGTGAGATTAGTAAGCTATACAAAAAATCAACCCCGACCTTGGCCCAATTTCTTAGGCTCAGGATGGAGATTGTTTGGGGGAGCCTAGGTCCGGGCCGGCGCATCTTTTTTGTCACATTTAATTTTTTTTCTGTTTGACAAAACGCTGGCTCATTCCTAGCTGGTGGGTGGGGGGTATTGAAACATATATCAGATTAAATTTGATATATGACTTAGGAAGTATTGTGGATTTGCAAGAGTTGGATTAGCGGTGAGTGGTGCGCGCAAGTAAACCACCTAAGTTGTTCCTTTGTTATGGGTAAACCACCCAATTTCTGGACAGAAATTGCTTAAGTGAACACACCCTAAGGCATCCCAAATTTCTATGAGCAGCAAATATATGGAAACTTAAAAGTATGTGGTGCCACATACTTACTTTGAGTACCCTTGATGAGAAAACAAAAACAATCATGGATTGAAGGAAACTAGGTGAGTCAATCCATGTTCACACCACCAACATACTTATCTGGGTCATCAAACTGTTCAACCACTGCCCAAGTATTCAAGAAGGGACTCATCAAGATTTAACCTTCATGAGATTCTCAAATGCTCCAGCTGCTGACAATGAGGAAGGGATGTGGTTTATTGTCAACCTCACTCTTGGGGCAGTATTTGGTGCAGACTGCATTCAATTTTGGAACACAATCCGGATCCCATTCTTCCCAGATTCCTTTTGTGGTCATCTCAGAGAGGTGCGAGATGTTATCCTTAAAATTATATCAAGGAAATTACCGCGCAATGTCTTGAGTGTGAGCTCCGCTCAATGGGATAAATTAACACCTTTGTTTGATTGCAAATAAGAATAGGCCCCGAGATTCACGTGGTATAGGTAATCTCGAAATAAATATCCTAGTAACACCTTTCTCGATCTTCCTCAACCCCAATCTTGTACTTTCCAATATTCTGCCTCGGCGGTTGACTGTGTTTGGAATACACGTGTTTTAAGATTATACTCCACAATAAATTAGTCTTCAGGCGAAATATCGAAGCGTTCATAGGTTTCTTTCAAGGTTGAATTCTCGAAACTGCTGATCTGCCAGAAATTTGTGCTCTGATTAGCGCTCATACAGTTTGAGAGAAGGCTAGAAAGATCTTTGACTTCAACAACTCACTGCTGCAAGTATCCTTTGGGTATAGTCCTGCAGAGTTCAGTTCGAACAAAATATGTTAAATGAGACTGAAGTAGGTCATGCCAGTCGATACGGTCATCGATTACATGTAGAAAAGTCTACTGACCTTGCAAGCATTGTACTGATAGATCACATGAAGCGGTGAAAAAAGTTCGAGAAGTTTCTTAGAACCAATCTACCGAAGTAAGAGTCTGTTGGAAGGGAGATGAGGCAAGGCATACCTCGTGAAGGGCTTCAATATGCGACGCGGTGATCTCTTGGGCTTCCTTTCTAGGATGAACGCCGATTAGACGATAGTAAAGCGAGACGAGTTGCAACAGCCAAATGAGATCAAAGTCGGAAAACAAGAAGCATGGAAATGGCTACCGACTTGGTTATCCCAGAGCGCTCTCGCTTCTCGATTTCTTTCTGTAAGTCATGAATCTTCTGAACACGATTTGTTTGATCCATCGGGTGAAGTCAACTGATGAGGTTTGGTTGGTTTTTAAGCTGTTGACCAAAGTATTGTTTTTCTCACGAACTGGATTTGAGCTTTCAAAGACAGGTCACGTAAACTCACAGAATAAGATCACTACTCAAACTCGACTGTTCATCTTTATGACCTCTACTAGTGGACAAAATTGGTCTGCAGTACAAGGCTCTGTCTCAATCATAGGAAAAGATATGAAAGTCCTTGTTGCCAGTATTACATAAATGTAAACCGCTGAGAGCACCCACCCGATCCCAGGATCGGTGGCGTCATCATGCCATCCATGATCCAAGGACGAGGCAGCACAGTTTGTGAAGCTCAACCTGGAATTACCTCCTGAGCATGTAGACATCTCTGTCAGAGATGCTTCACATCACCCTGAAACAGGGGCAGGATCAGCGGCTCTCTTGAATGATATAACCAACCCTTCAGCTTCGAACATTCTCCGACTCCGAGTAGGAAACAAGCAAGACACCACGGCCTATCTGGCTGAACTGGCTGGCAATTGTAAATCCTTTCCAAGGCGATTTTCTTCAAACTTCACAACTCTTTTACAACACAACTATTGCTCCAAATATATTATTAATGGGTATAGAGTTGAGCAGCAAGACTCGGGGAATCAAATGCACACTAGTTCTCCCAAATTAAGCCATTGTTGAAAGCCGCCAAAATTCCCAAATATTGGTAGTGCTCCAAAGCTTGCAAAGGTACACTGAATTCCATTCTCGAAGTGGAGAGTGAGTGACAGGTTCATCATAAGGGATTACACGTATGTGGGAGGGATCACATCCCTTCCACCCGTGAATCTGGAAGACAAGTAGAGAGGAAAAATTTCTCCTCTCTACTTGCAACCATATTCCTCCCTTGTGCTGAATCCTGTCAATCCAGATAGTAGCAGTGAAAACTCTCTTTCTCAGAAATATTTTCAAAGCCTGCACACCGCCCGGGGGGTTGAGAAGTCTATTCTCTTCTAGCCTGTTCTCGCCAAGCAGGAAGGGTTCTAGGATGGGTTATTATAATCCATCCTAGGTTTCTCTTCTGGCGAGGCTACCCCCACACCACACCAAGAGGTTTATTGGTCTCAAGGGAAGAGACAGTAGACTAAGGCGGTAGAACATGTTAAGGAGGGTATATAGTTGGAGGAAACAAAACTGAGTGAACCTTATGGTTCACATTCCTCAGCTTATGTAGTATAACTAGATCTCCATGATTGAGAATGGAGTAAATAATACCTCAAAGAAGTAGTATTCATTTCAGTTCAAACTATCAACACAAAATATGTATATATAAGACTTATCAAAGATGATTTAAGGACTAAGAGAATGGTTGATAATTAAGAAAGATTTGATGGAATTAGAAAACATTGGAGAAGGGTGGTATCTGTGAGAAGAGGAATGATGTAATGCTGTCAATATAGGTTGAAGAAATAATGTATATAATGTTGAAGGATATTAGCCTGTTGGGGGGCTTCTTTTTCTCTTTTTATTGATCTTTTACAAGTTTTAGTTTTATTCAAATCATAATTAATTTACTACTAACAGTACCAGGTCACTTAAATCTGTCCCTTTACATAGGAGAAATTTATTTAGGGTTGAAATTTTGTGGGAATAATACTTATTACAGTATTGTTATAATTGTTTCTTTATATCTACAGGAATAACACTATTGCAGTGTTGAGGCTAGTAATAAAATTGTGCTTTTGTTCCTTTAAATTAATTGCTTGAGTGTTGAGCATTATACATTAATACTTTGACATGTGTTCTTGAGTGAATTAAGTTGGTTATATTTCTCTTTGAAAGTTACTTATCAGTACTCCTTCAATAAAGGCCTTTTATTGTGGGTTTTGAAAGAGTAGTCTTCAAGACACCTTTGAAAGTAATTCTTTTATTACTAAAACTCCTCTTCACGCTCTATATCACCCTTGTTGGGTGATTAGTTCTACAGCGTCCAACAATAACCAGATTTAGCCTCATCAAGAAGGTAAATTTGTTAAAGATTGACCAAAGTACAATTGACCATTTGTTCTTGTGGGCTTAGCTCTGGTGTTTGTGACATCTTTGGCAGGGGCATGATCCTGGAAAGCTCTGAATAATTTGCGTGTTGGAGCAAATTCATTTATTGAGGGTGAATACAGGCTGCTGTACATTTTGAGTTGACCCTGTACGCTTTTTACCAGTTCAGAACCGTTGGATATGCTCTAATACTAATTTTTTGAATTCTACACTCTGATTCAACCACTTCCTTCAGCCAGAGGCCCAACATGAGATTATGCTGGAGCTCAAGATGAGAGTCATGATTTCTCAGAGGGATAGTGTTTTGAAGGTATGCCATGAGAGTGGCCTGTACTGCTGGATCTACCACTTTTGGTAAAATCCTTTTTTGAAATGTGTACAGCTTGATTATAGGATCAAGTGAGCCTTGATCTTGAGTGATCATATTGTGCAAGACCAGACCTCACATCATTGGTGAATGCATGTCTAATAAATATCACACACAAAATGGCATCCAAGTTATTGCAAACCAAATTTGTGTCAGCTCAAAGGCTTGCTTGATGTCTTTTCTAGCTTCATCTTAGGATGAAGCAATTACAATTGTCAGTCAGTTGAGATATATTCCATTGCCTAGATAATAAGCTTACTTATAGATATTTGCATTGGCCGTGAAACAAACCTTGTCTTTTTTTCCTGGAAGATGCATCTGTCAGATCATGAACCCAAGATGACCTTGAAATAAACTCACCTTTGACGAAGTTGGTGAAAAGGAACAAACAATTTACTATGTTGATATTATTCAGAGAATGTGGTGTTCCAAAGAATGTGTGCCAGATTGTGAGATCTTTGGATGCAACCACTTCAAGGATGACTTGTGGTGTGTGCTCCTTCCCATCAAAGTGCCCACTCAATCTAAGCAGGCAGTTCATGCAAGCCCAGTGCATCCCATCCAGACTCCCCTTACATCCATGAAGACTAGGTAACTTGTATTCTTTCATGATTCAAGTGAGCTCCTCATGATTTGGTGGTCAGGAAGAATAAGTGACATATATTGTGTTTATATGATTCATGAAGAGCTGACACAGGATGGCTTGTGTCTTGCCAATTCCAACATAGCCATTGGTTGCATCTGCTGGAATCCCAAGGGTTTTAAAGCACAAACTACCTTCAGTCACACTGTGAGACCCATCAATTTACACACAACCGGTTTTTGAACCCAAAACAAGTTATTTAATTGCAGATCATGAAGAATTCTCATTCATAGATCTTCTCTCATTTGAATTAGACATTCAAAATTTGATTTAAATCTCGCATTAGGTGTGAAGTACTTGTTGTAAGTTGTTGACCACAAGCAACATGGTCTTGTTCTATGTGTATACAAGTATGAGGACATGAAGGAGGTGGATGAAGCCTTTTTAAGAGGCAGTGGAAGACCAATTGGGCATGATCCTGCTGCTCATCATTGTTGTTTGAAGACTTCAAAAGGGTATTGATTTGTCTTTCAAGGAACTTGGAGCAGGCATTTAGAGGTGATGGATAATCTTTTGGACAGTATTTATGAGGAAGGTATTATATTTCATTCTGAAATCATACCACTGTAGATCTGGTTGACTCACAGTGATCTATCATTGGTGAAGCAGACATTCAATCATTCCCTAGTGAATTTCATGCAGTTTCCAACTTTAACACGCATGATCAAAATTTGGCGATAAGCACCGCAAAACTTACAAAAGATCACCCTCAACATACTAGGCGCTCTAAGCCAATATTTTCTATCATTCATGTTACAATCAAGCACATCAGTGCGGTTGAAACACACAAGTCGAGATTTTGTTGCGTTTTGACCACAATCACTATCATAGGGATACTTGTGCTGCGAAAGTAACGCAAACATATTGCGCTGGTTTTGAGTGCCGTATAACGCAAAACAATCGTACCGCATTCAAATATTGTTTGCGGTGCAATGTGGGTGTTGGTGCGACGATCTGGCTGCGTAATAGAGGCAAGTATCCTTGCTAAACATGAAATGATGCACTTTAGAAATCTTTACGGTCTTTATTCTTTTTATCAAAGAACTCACCTCTCTTTTTATAAAAAATCAAGTGAATATCTAGATGTATTCTGCTTTGTATCAGAAGGGAATATTCTTCATCCTGATCTATTGTACTTTGATTACTAGTGCAAATACCTCAGAACAAGAAGTGGAAAGTTTGTCTTCATCCAATCTTTCAAACAGCTTCATATCATCCTGTACAACTAACCCAACTTTGAACATACTTTGATGTTGTTTTTATCATTAGGTCCCAAAACGATCTTAGGAGTGGTTGAATCTTTCAAACCCAACAAAGCCGGCACTGAATATTTAGGGGATGCCAACACAAGATACCAAGTTCCTCTCCATAATTTACGAGACATGGAGGAACCACCAGATTTGAATACATATGGATTTACTTATGTTTCCGGAAGACACATGCAAGGAATGGAGGATTTAGAAGAACTAACTAAGACAGAATTGATCGATAAGTATCAAGCTGCCTTGACAGTAGATTCAGTTAAACTTGTTCAAAAGTTGTACGTAATTAGAAATCCATTTTATAAAGAAACCTCTAGAAAGACATTAGGGCTGATTGTTTTTTTGAGCCCTGTTATGTATATAGGACAGGGTCTTCGGTGGCAATCTCCTATTCAGAACAGTTTAGACAGCACAAGAACCCGCGTGAAAAGGAATCAGTCTCAATGATTCACTCAGATTTGTCACCAAAAGGAGCCGAATTCATGAAACACCAGCTGCGAACAGAATTTCTGCAATCAAGCAACCCAGAGAAACGTATTTTTGGAAAACAACTATCAGAAGGAGGTCATCATGTTGTGATGTATAACGTTTGGAGGCCGCTTCGAAAGGTTGAAGACAATCCTCTTGCGCTGTGTGATTGGAGATCGGTTTCAAAGGAAGATCGAAAAAATTTCGAAATGAAAGTCGCTGGGCTACACAACTCGATTCAAGCATGGGACTATAATAGAAATCAAAATTGGTTCTTCTTACCTAAACAAGAACCTCACGAAGTATATGTATTCATTCAACACGACAGTAGTGCCAAAGATGGATATGGTATCAGTGTACCGCATGCTTCATATTTTTTGACAGATAATGATGAGATGAATCCCCAAAGGATGAGTTTTGAGTGTAGAGTCATTGCACTCTTTCCGAAAAAAGGAAAATTAGAAAAAGTGCGACAACGGTTCAAATCAATTTTTAGCCGAAACATTTGGGGCAAAAAGCAAATTTCGGTAAACAATTGAGTCACCTGGAGGATGATGACATCTAGTAATATTGCACTTATTATAAACCTTATGATGTGCGAGGGTTCCACATTGAAATCATAGGCCTGACAGGCCAACAGTCAACTCAATTGCGTGAGGAGGGATACTCAGCGGTTATGTTGTTTTTCTGAATCATGTCTTCTCTTTCATGTTTTCTCTCAATATTTGTCTTGTGATTAGTTGGGGTGTTATCTAATTGTTGATCTTTGAGCTGGGTATGAGGAGTTTTCTCTCTTTCTGTAAATTCTCATATTATGCATTGATGCAGTTCACATTATTACATCAAAGATCAGTAATCATAAACTGTCAAAAAGGTATGAGAAAAAATACTGAGAGGTGATGTCCATTTAAATTTCTATTTAAAATGTTAAATACCTCATGTTGCCATCAGAAAAATCCGGCTCACAACTGGGCTTTTTGGTTTTGTTGGAATCGGTTTTTGGCACATTTTGTCAAAAGGGTGCAAAAGGTCCAGCCACTGTAAACATCATTCAACTTCCCCAAGCGGGAAGTGGGAAATGATTAGGAGTATGGTTTGTCATAAAAAGATCCATCACTGCACACCTGAGCCATAACACCGACACTACATGTGTGTAGCAGGTTAAGTATATAGTTGCCTGTCTTGTACACCCCCTTTGGTAACAAAAGTTGCATAAAGTTACACCACGGGGCAACTTTGAACTGGGACCACGTGAAATGCCAGTTGGGTATGATCACGCCAAGTGGTTGTGTAGAACAGGTGAAAGCAGCGTGAGTGCGGCTACGTGGCCCTCACCCAAGCTTGTCACCCGTTCTACACATGAGCTCGCTGTGAGCAGCGAGATCACGTTACGTAATGTGATGGACCAGCCTATTAGCAGGTGAGCTGATGCGTGTGAGCGAGGCCTGTCAGCCAGGTGCTCAATCAGCTTCGATACCTCAAATTCTTGAGAGCCCAGCGATATTTGTACTTTACGATTTTGTGGTTTTTTATTTTTTTGAGGGACAGTGACGTCACCGGTTTTCACTTCTCTGAATTCCACTGACCCTCGCTGACCACCATCGTTCCGCACACGACCCACCCAAACGTCACCACTTCGATCAATCACAAGAAATCTCACTCTCTCATCCTCAATAGCAAGGTTCATCAACTGCATCACATTAATGTAACAGATCACAAGAACAAACTCGTTAACATCATGGCAAGTTTGTCTGTCCTTCACATCAATCTTGACTGATTTTGTTAATCGATCCTATCCAATTCATCATCACCCTTTATTGTCCTTTAACAATATCAATTTTCTGTTATGGTAAGTTTCCCTCTTTTCTCTTCTTTGAAGACTTATTTTGATATTTGATCATACTCAGTCCTTACTATTTTCTTCTTTGTGTTCATTTCACTGTACTTTGATGATCCACAGATTGACAGCTTTGAAAAAATCCTTTGTTTGATCGGTCGTACTTGATCACCTTTGAGACAAGATGTAACAAAGTTTAATGGGGATGTAAAGCTCTTTTACTAGGTTTGTTTGTTTTTCTTGATCTTGATCAATTGAATCTTTTCTTACAAAATCGAATCAAAAGTTGTGAAGAATAGATTAAGAAGAATGCAAATACAAAATTCAATTACCATACTACTTCAAAGGCGATTCTTCTAAAGTTCAATAAACATTCACTCGATTCAGAGTCCAATAAATTAATCAACCTTCACCACTCTTTTTCAATTCTATGGCATCAGGAAAATCGGGAAAATCGACTATTGCAGAACAAACAAAAATCATTTAACAGAATGGATACACTCGAGACGAGCTCTTTCCATTCAAAGTAACAATGTACAAAAACTTAATAGATCAAGTGAGACGTTACTGTTCTTAAACTTCTTGGCTTCATGTTTCAAATCAACTGATCTCTTGTAACTGATTTTTATCTGAGTCTCCCTTTTTATCCGACTTTATCTTGTCCACAGATTGCTCGATTGCTGGCTCAATCGCATGTCCATATCATAAGTAAGTAATACATACATCTATTCAGCTTCAGGTCTCACGTTTAGTCATATCTTTATCTCCTTCAATACAAAGATCCCCATCACCTTGAGATCTATTTTATTTTGTTTTATTCTTTCTCTCTCTATTTTCCAGCTGTACTCTCCCAATTTCATCCTTCCTATTAGCTTGATATATGTATGTACTTAGTGTTCAAGTGTATTTGTCAATGCAAATAGTAGATGAACTATGGTATGCAAAATTCTGTCAGCAAAAAAAACGCCGAGCCCAATTTGAGTGGGCTGGCTATCAAGACAAAATAATGCCCAATGAGCACTGAGGGGACTCACTTGACCTGTCATTGGGTGATCAAGCTTACACACTTGTCACGTCAGATAAATCACCTTGTCGCTGTGTGAGTCATTTCACCTGGTTTTGATGTGAGATCCTCACCTTGTTATGATAGGGGTCAGATTGGGTGAAGCTCACGCCGGCTGGCACGTGTAACTCACATCGGGTATGACAATGTAGACACCATGTGTTTTATTGGCAGAGTCAAAATTCACGTGAGCGTCACGTGCCACCCGCCCCGTGGTGTACATATGCGACTTTTGTATCACGGTGAGAAAATTTCTCACTGTGTGTGTATGTATAAAATTTATTTTGTGAAGACATTTGGTAAAACTCGTCAAAGGTCGCATACATACAATTGTTGACGAGTTTACCGCGATTTTCCCATTTGGTAAAACCGATCTATGAGTTATTTGAGGTTATTCATGAGTGAATTGAGTACAAATCACTTGTTTCTTCTCATTTGCCCTTTGTCTCCCTCATCTTCTATCCATCAAAACCATATTCAGTTTTAATTTTCCATTGTTTGTGCAAGACAAGGTTGAAGACAAGATTTACTTATAGATTATTTGATTCATTGATATCGGACATAAACAAGTCCATTTAAAATCATTTTTTCATGGTTGTTAGTCTCAATGAAATACTCATAGGCCTCATCCTTGATCATCAAAAAGTCATATTGATTGTTTCATTCCAAGACTTTTTATTCCTGCTTCATGTTGAGTGATCATCTTTGGACTTATCAAAGCTTCTGTGTCATGAACTGCTAGATGCTAGTAGGTTATGAAGATAACAACTAAGGAACGATTTTCAATTAAGGAACAAGTTGTAGAGATATACATTGGTACCTGGATTTGTTTATTATTACTATATATATAATACCTCTTGTACCAAATTGTTCGCTTTTCTCTTCATCAGAATAATTATTATCTTAATCTTCTTTCTTGTTTTCGTGTCTCCAATCTGAGATAAAAACCGTTTCCAAAAGAATTTGCTGAAAAGCCGAACCGTAGAACTTCTCCGATAAGAGAAATTCAGCTACATCCCCAGTCATCACATTTTTATTCTGATCTTTATTTTTAGATTATCTAAAATTTTTTTTTTTTCATCATCTACATTTCTTCAGGTCATTTAGATCACTTTTAATAATCCTTTCCTTTTTTTTTATCGTTTTTACTTTCTCAATCACTTAGATCAACTTTTTTAATAACATTTTTTTGTTTATGTTCACAACAATCTCAATTTATCACGCTTACTTATATTTACACATTCACTCTAGCTTAAATTTTTCAGACGGATTATTGAAATCTTTTGAAGAACTTCCCTTTTATATCACGGAAGACGATTCTTTTCAAGTGTTATCACTCCTTGAAGAATCACCTTTCGTCAATTACCCAGAAGAAAATCCTTTCTTAGATAATTTCACACCCTCCTTTCAATCATCTCTTGAATTCCATTTACATTTAGAAGATTACGAGAGATTATATTTACATTGCAAAGTTTATTACACTAGTCCTCCTTTAACTGCTCTTACTTCATTATATTCCGATTCCGAAACAGAGTCTGAAGATGAATCCTTGGCCTGATGAACCTGAAAGTTCTGCGATTTCATCTGTATTTGGAAGAGATCCTCCTCCCCACACTGCTGCAAGTGAGCAAACAGATTTCAATGCGATTTTCATTGACCCCCCTTCAGCTCAAACTTGTATTCCTTTATCTCAAACTCCGGTCTCCCGATTGGCAAATGGTTTAAATCATTTGGGAATAGCTACTGATAATTAGGGTCTCTCTAGCAGTCTCTGATAGAAACACATTCTGGAAATTTCCAAGAATCCATACTTTGAATACCCT